>NC_136949.1:20227085-20394585 GCF_949987615.1 Pollachius pollachius | reverse complement strand
TCAACCTACAGATGAGTGGAATAAATGTGTGCTGTCTTGTTCCTTGCCAATGAACCCCTCTATCCCTTCTTTTGTCTTCTGTTCCCAGATCGCCCGGCCAGCCCTGTTCGACCAGGCAGTGGTGAACAGTATGGTGACGGACATGGAAAAGGTGGAGCTGAGCACCATCAGTGTTCAGCCACTCCTGAGCATCACTGCTGCAGGAGAGCATGCTGACACTGATGTCTACTCAGAGTGTAAGAGTCACTCTAGGTCCAGAGGTTAGAGATCCAGCTAAGCCAACCAGCTGTAGAGTCACTATAGGTCTAGAGGTTAGAGATCCCATTTAGCCAAGCAGCTGTAGAGTCACTATAGGTCTAGAGGTTAGAGATCCAGCTAAGCCAACCAGCTGTAGAGTCACTATAGGTCTAGAGGTTAGAGATCCCATTTAGCCAAGCAGCTGTAGAGTCACTATAGGTCTAGAGGTTAGAGATCCCATTTAGCCAACCAGCTGTAGAGTCACTATAGGTCTAGAGGTTAGAGATCCCATTTAGCCAAGCAGCTGTAGAGTCACTATAGGTCTAGAGGTTAGAGATCCCATTTAGCCAACCAGCTGTAGAGTCACTATAGGTCTAGAGGTTAGAGATCCCATTTAGCCAACCAGCTGTAGAGTCACTATAGGTCTAGAGGTTAGAGATCCCATTTAGCCAACCAGCTATAGAGCCACTATAGGTCTAGAGGTTAGAGATCCCACTAAGCCAACCAGCTGTAGAGTCACTATAGGTCTAGAGGTTAGAGATCCAGCTAAGCCAACCAGCTGTAGAGTCACTATAGGTCTAGAGGTTAGAGATCCCATTTAGCCAACCAGCTGTAGAGTCACTATAGGTCTAGAGGTTAGAGATCCAGCTAAGCCAATCAGCTGTAGAGTCACTATAGGTCCAGAGGTTAGAGATCCCATTTAGCCAAGCAGCTGTAGAGTCACTATAGGTCTAGAGGTTAGAGATCCAGCTAAGCCAACCAGCTGTAGAGTCACTATAGGTCCAGAGGTTAGAGATCCCATTTAGCCAACCAGCTGTAGAATCACTATAGGTCTAGAGGTTAGAGATCCCATTTAGCCAACCAGCTGTAGAGTCACTATAGGTCTAGAGGTTAGAGATCCCATTTAGCCAACCAGCTGTAGAGTCACTCTAGGTCTAGAGGTTAGAGATCCCACTTAGCCAACCCGCTGTAGAGTCACTATAGGTCTAGAGGTTAGAAATCCAGCTAAGCCAACCAGCTGTAGAGTCACTATAGGTCTAGAGGTTAGAGATCCCATTTAGCCAACCAGCTGTAGAGTCACTATAGGTCCAGACGTTAGAGATCCAGCTAAGCCAACCAGCTGTAGAGTCACTATAGGTCTAGAGGTTAGAGATCCCATTTAGCCAACCAGCTGTAGAGTCACTATAGGTCCAGAGGTTAGAGATCCCACTAAGCCAACCAGCTGTAGAGTCACTATAGGTCTAGAGGTTAGAGATCCAGCTAAGCCAACCAGCTGTAGAGTCACTATAGGTCTAGAGGTTAGAGATCCAGCTAAGCCAACCAGCTGTAGAGTCACTATAGGTCTAGAGGTTAGAGATCCCATTTAGCCAAGCAGCTGTAGAGTCACTATAGGTCTAGAGGTTAGAGATCCCATTTAGCCAAGCAGCTGTAGAGTCACTATAGGTCTAGAGGTTAGAGATCCCATTTAGCCAACCAGCTGTAGAGTCACTATAGGTCTAGAGGTTAGAGATCCCATTTAGCCAAGACTGCCAATCAGTTGATCAGGTTGCGTCACGTACGTTGGCAGATAAATAAGGATTTCAGGGAAGTGCTGCCACGTTGTGGGGGATATATTAAAAGGGCGTTTGAGTGACTGTTCAGCACCTATGTGCTCAGTGAAACCCTGGCCAGTTCAAAACCAGTTCAGCAAACATAAAGTCGATTTTTGAGTGTTAGGGTATCCTCCACCACACACACACACACACACACACACACACACACACACACACACACACACACACACACACACACACACATAAACACACACAAAAAATACAGTATCTAATGCAGTCTTTTCTATTCCTCGCCTTTGTCTTGAAATAGATGACTCAATAGCAGTCTTCCAGGAGCTCAAAGACTTGCTGAAGAACAATGCCACTGTAGAGTCTTTCATCGAATGGCTCGACACTGTTGTGGAACAGAAAGTAATCAAGGTATTGATTGGCAGAAGCTGTCTAGAGGTCTGAACGTATGAGCATACAGATAGTGTTTCATTTTAAAAAGACAGCCATACTAAGGAACACCATTTTACTAAGGAATATTTTTCCTTTCAAACTTAATCATAATTAGAATCTGTAATATTTGAGAGGCAAATAATGAATCTCCAAATATCTTGTGTCTCTTGCACTCTGTCTTTGTGATATCAGCCGGGTCAACACAGCTGTCGGTCGGTCAAAAGACGAGCACAAGACTTCCTGCTGCGCTGGAGCTTCCTAGGAGCCAGGGTGATGCACAGCCTCACTCTCAACAACGCCTGTAGCTTTGGTACGACCCAGGGCCCTCAGCAACTCCAGTAGAAACACATGTATGGCTTCCTTAAAAGGCTACCAGAGTTAGTCCTAATAATGAGTAAGAGTAAGTACTCTTGTTAGAGTAAATTGTACACACTCAAGCTGTAGTCAGATGATTTGTTTGTTTTAAATTGAAGCAGGTTGCTACAGTGGGGCCATAAACGTATGCTAATGATGGCCATCCCTGCTTTGCCTAAACTGTCCTTTTATCAGGTAACATGCTTTCTGTTTGAACACTAGTTTCCCTACATGTGCACACATCTGTGCATGATATAGGAAATTATGGTGGAAACAGCTGACAGACAGAGGAACTGACAGCCATACAGGCTCACATTCTCCTCAATGTTTTAAATACACATCTCAAACTAGACCCTATAAAAATATAGTTTTAGATTAACTTGTCAGAAACACATTCTTATTATTAATAGGTATTTTATGCAGTCTATTGTACCAAGGGCTTTGTTTACAGAACACCATGATAACTATAATTTTTATTTTTCTCAAAAACTAAAACTCATGAATATCATTATAAAATTAGTGCATCAATTGTCTTGAATATTGTGGGTTACGGTACTGTTATAATACTGTACTGTTTGCTTGATAAACAATCAACCAGTGGCGGTTCTACGTCCAGTTACGCCCCGGGCAAGACTCCTTCCAAGGGGGGGGGGGGGCTTCGGTCCGTCTGTGCACCGCACCTTCTCAACAAGCAGGTGCGCCTGCAGCCGTAGGGGGCGCCAATATGCCAATTCCCCACACAATTAACTGCACGTGTTCCGGGGGCGAAAATTGTACCGCCTACGTAATCTGCGTTCGAAAATTCCAAACCTGCCTGGCAACAGACGATCACGTCGAACGTTGCCTGGCAACGGACGATGACGTAGGTGAACGATGAGCGTCACAAGACGAAATAACATTAAACAGATAACACTTATTTTACAAATGACATTTATTAGAATTGCTAACTTTATATTTGTTTTGTATTTAATTGTTTAACCGCATTTAGCTAGTAAACTGAGTGTATTAAGACAAGCTAGCTAGACTATGATACACTTTAAACACTGAGTTTGCTTGCTAAATTCAATACAATACAAATATAAAGTAAAAATAGGTGTTATCTGTATTATGTTATTTCGTCTTTGGCAACATGAGCGCAAATGTTTTTTGAAATCTGCCTGGCAATGGACAATCGCGTCGAACAATGACGTTATGTTTCGAACACGGATTACGTAGGCGGTACAATTTTCGCCCCCGGTACAATTTTGGTGTGACAGCGCCCCCCACGTGTAAAAGAATGGCGCCCCGGGCGGCTGCCCGGTTCGCCCGTGCCTAAAACCGCCACTGCAATCAACAAACAAATCAAACCCATTGTCTCTTTCTGTCAAGAAAGGCACTGGTATTTTGTTAAATACCAGTTGCTTGTCTTGAGTAGTTTGCTTGGTTTATGGAGAAACCAAAGCAAACTTTGATGTCAATCTCAATGATGGAAAAACGTAGGGAGGGAGGAAAGGACCAGAGAGGGTATTCATGATATGCTATCAATGTGAGTAATAGGCATGCTGTGTTTGTATATGACAGGATCACCAACAGGTACCAACATGCAAAAATAAGCTTGGAATATAAAGTATACTCCTAAGAGAAAAGGATTTATGTATTTTGCCACTTTGCAGGTATTCATATTTCCATCCATCCTTTTTAAATATCTAGCATACCTTTTACTGAATACTGTTCCCAGGTTCATTCCATCTGATCAGAATGCTGCTTGATGAATACATTCTTTTGGCATTGGAGACACAGTTTAACAATGACAAGGAGCAGGACCTACTAAATCTTTTGGACAGATCCATGAGAAACGCAGGTATAGTATATACAAACACTGGTCTCTGTCTGCTCATTTACACATGTGTAATATATTTACTGCAGCTACTGTTAGTTAGAGACTTTGATGCGGCCGCTGTCCGTCAGAGCCCTTGGTTATAACTTATATATTTAGTATTGTTTTACCCCTCAGACGCCAGTAGAGCTGCATTCATGGCCTCGCCTAGTTCCTGCTTCCTAGCCAATCGCAACAAGGCCAGCAATGCCGCTGACCAATTGGTGAAGAATGAGGGTCTGGCAGCACATGCCTATATGTCTTTATCAGCCAATCAGCAACAGTGCCTTGAAGCCAGCCTTGCTGTCTATCAGAGCACAGAAAACGCTGGTTTCTCAGTTTTAGGTAAAACAAAAACACATATTTATTTGAACCATCAATCATGTCATAATTGTTAACTGATTCTGCAACCAATGCACGGCTATAAATGACTATAGATAATTGTATTAACTCTTTATGCAACAACCTCCCAACACACAAACATCCAACCACAACAACCCTGAACGCACAACACCTGCAGGAGCCAGCCAGCTTGACTACTGCCAGGCTGCCTTGATGACCCCTCCCATCTCCCCCACCACGCTAGCCAACCGTGGCTCGGTCATCAACCAGGGACCCATGGCCACCGGGAGACCTTTAACCTCCACCTCGTCTTCCACCTCTGTCACCTGCCCGTCCTCCTCTTCCTACCTGTCCTCCTCCTCCCTCTCCATGAGCGTGGTGCCCAACCCATGCACCTCCTCTTACCCAGAGGCCCCGTACCCCTCCATGCCTCCCACCAGCTCAGGGTTCTTCCACAGGTCCTCCAGCTCAGCCAGCTACCAACACACACTCAGGTGGGATGGAACTTCACCTAGCATACTTTAGTATTATGGAATGGCTTCAGTCTGTATTACTTTATCAGGCGTCCAGCCATAGGAACCTTTCAGTGAATTCAGATCCATGTTCTAAAGAAGCAGCCAGTGGCTCTTGAGGGTCGAACCCAGAACCTTTTGGGCTGGGAGTCGAGCACCCTAACCTCTAGACTGCTCATATGTATACTGCCGTGTCCTTGAAGAAAGTAGTCTAAACCGGATCACTTTTAACTCACTTTATTTGTTAAAGTATTTCGGTATGGTAACTATGAAGCAAAGGGAAGGGGAATTGTATTGAACACGCGCGTGGAGCGACCCACGGCTGAGCTGTCTTCCAGCCACGGGGCTGCCATGGGTTTCTGACCTGATCTCACTCCCGCTCCGCGGTTGTACCAAGTAGGCGTGGCCTATGTGAAGTAGTCGTGGCCTATGTGACGTATTGGCTCCGGCTTCCTCACCTGTCTAAAGGGGCTGCCATCTGTGGCTGGAGTAGTTATTGCAGCTTGTATGTTGGGTCCTTTTCCCTTGTGGCTATGTGGGGGTAATGCAGCTTATGTGCTTAATTTACGTAACAATCCTGCTAAACGTTAGGACCTGTCTTTTTGTGACAACTCATATTTTTGGGTCGTTTCACTGCCAGAGATCAGGTCCCAGCCCCGGAGCGGGCATTGACCTCAATTCATTTTCTTTCCATCTTGTGTGCAGGCCTCATGGGCAGATGCAGTCATCTTCTCTGTCCGGGACCTCGTCCCTGACCTATCACCTTCCGTCTCGCTACCAGCCCTACCAAGGCCACCACCCCACTGGTCACAGCCATCCTCCTCCCATCAGCTGCGTGGTGACCTACAGCTCTTCTGGCTCCTCGGACACGCCTCAGGTCGGTCTGGAGCGGGGGTTAGATACCCAGACCCCGGCCGGTCAGCCCATGGACCATGTGGGGCCCTCAGGGGAGTATGGATACGTAGGGGAGGCTGGTCACAACCCTGAAGCTAGCCAGGTTCAGGGACACGACTATTCAGGTTGGTGCCGGTTAGCAACATTTGCACTTCCTGTTGATGACTTTGTTCTGTTAATAGTTGTTCATGCATCAATAATTTCTTATTCTTTTTTTTTTCGGGGTCGGAACCCCCCCATCGCTTTGAACTTTGAGGAAGTAGAAACTACGGAAACGTAGTTTCTACTTCCTCAAAGTTCAAAGCGCCGTAGCTTGATCAGTAATTTAGTCCTGCCCTGGCCAAGTGCGTGTACAGTAATTTACATCACGCTTGGCTACCTAGCGTGGAAAACAGACTTGGAAGGAATAGAAGGAGATCAATAGACTGAAATTACGAGATTCATTGGAAGTAATTGACAGATTTGTGCTGTTCATCCTTTTTATTAATTATATATATGTATATATTATAGGTCTGGCTCTGGATGAGATTGTTTAGAGGCATAGAGGGAGGGGACAATGTTTTGGTTGTTGAGTTAAAAAATCGTCTTTTCTGCTCTCTCTATTTACAACTCTCAAATCATACCTAAAAAACGGTCACACAAAATAATTGATGTTAAAGTCGTAATGTGTAAGGTTTAGACAAGCTCATACCTTAAAATGATCTTGAAACATCTCTAGTCAATGCTGATCGTAGTGATTTCATTAATGTTATCAACAAATGGTATCCTATAATTTATTTATTCTACAATAAAAAAATATTGACCAGCTTGTATCATCGACCCTCCCAAAAGCCCTCCCATTCCCACCCCCCTTTAATCTTACATTTTGTGACTTTAACTAACAACCCAGTATTTTGTTGCAGTATCGCCAATGAATAGCAATGGCTCCCAAGAGGCGATTATGAGACACCTGCAAACACTAGCAGCAAACAGCTTGGGTCAACTGAACAGCACTTCCCCACCCCGCCCAGCAGGTTACTATGGCAACAGCAGCTACATTCAGGGACAACGGATCCTGTCATCGGTGGACCAGCATGTATCCGTCATCAGCAGTGTGGCCAGCCTCCGACCCTTCCCCCCCATGTTCTCAGAGGTCCACGACCCCCTCAACATCCTGGACGACCCGGGAAGGAGAAGCCCTGCTCTGTACTACGAGGAGGTTGAAGAGGCGGAGGGTAAGATCCCGTATTCATGAGGATGTTGAAGTCACTTCTATTGATGGTATAGCTGGCTCATATCAAGAGGATGTTGAAGTCACTTCTATTGATGGTTAAGCTGTCTCGTATCAAGAGGATGTTGAAGTCACTTCTATTGATGGTATAGCTGTCTCGTATCAAGAGGATGTTGAAGTCACTTCTATTGATGGTATAGCTGTCTCGTATCAAGAGGATGTTGAAGTCACTTCTATTGATGGTATAGCTGTCTCGTATCAAGAGGATGTTGAAGTCACTTCTATTGATGGTTAAGTTGTCTCATATCAAGAGGATGTTGAAGTCACTTCTATTGATGGTATAGCTGTCTCATATCAAGAGGATGTTGAAGTCACTTCTATTGATGGTATAGCTGTCTCATATCAAGAGGATGTTGAAGTCACTTCTATTGATGGTATAGCTGTCTCATATCAAGAGGACGTTGAAGTCACTTCTATTGATGGTTAAGTTGTCTCATATCAAGAGGACGTTGAAGTCACTTCTATTGATGGTTAAGCTGGCTCATATCAACAGGACGTTGAAGTCACTTCTATTGATGGTATAGCTGGCTCATATCAAGAGGATGTTGAAGTCACTTCTATTGATGGTATAACTGTCTCATATCAAGAGGACGTTGAAGTCACTTCTACTGATGGTATAGCTGTCTCATATCAAGAGGATGTTGAAGTCACTTCTATTGATGGTTAAGTTGTCTCATATCAAGAAGACGTTGAAGTCACTTCTATTGATGGTTAAGCTGGCTCATATCAAGAGGACGTTGAAGTCACTTCTATTGATGGTATAGCTGGCTCATATCAAGAGGATGTTGAAGTCACTTATATTGATGGTTAAGCTGCCTCATATCAAGAGGATGTTGAAGTCACTTCTATTGATGGTATAACTGTCTCATATCAAGAGGATGTTGAAGTCAGTTCTATTGATGGTTAAGCTGTCTCGTATCAAGAGGACGTTGAAGTCACTTCTATTGATGGTATACCTGGCTCATATCAAGAGGATGCTGAAGTCATTTCTATTGATGGTTAAGCTGTCTCATATCAAGAGGACGTTGAAGTCACTTCTATTGATGGTTAAGCTGTCTCATATCAAGAGGATGTTGAAGTCACTTCTATTGATGGTATAGCTGTCTCATATCAAGAGGATGTTGAAGGTATAACTGTCTCATATCAAGAGGATGTTGAAGTCACTTCTATTGATGGTATAGCTGGCTCATATCAAGAGGATGTTGAAGTCACTTCTATTGATGGTATAGCTGGCTCATATCAAGAGGATGTTGAAGTCACTTCTATTGATGGTATAGCTGGCTCATATCAAGAGGATGTTGAAGTCACTTATATTGATGGTTAAGCTGCCTCATATCAAGAGGATGTTGAAGTCACTTCTATTGATGGTATAACTGTCTCATATCAAGAGGATGTTGAAGTCAGTTCTATTGATGGTGTAGCTGTCTCATATCAAGAGGATGTTGAAGTCACTTATATTGATGGTATAGCTTTCTCATATCAAGAGGATGTTGAAGTCACTTCTATTGATGGTATAGCTGGCTCATATCAAGAGGATGTTGAAGTCACTTCTATTGATGGTATAGCTGGCTCATATCAAGAGGATGTTGAAGTCACTTCTATTGATGGTATAGCTGGCTCATATCAAGAGGATGTTGAAGTCACTTCTATTGATGGTATAGCTGGCTCATATCAAGAGGATGTTGAAGTCACTTATATTGATGGTTAAGCTGCCTCATATCAAGAGGATGTTGAAGTCACTTCTATTGATGGTATAACTGTCTCATATCAAGAGGATGTTGAAGTCAGTTCTATTGATGGTGTAGCTGTCTCATATCAAGAGGATGTTGAAGTCACTTATATTGATGGTATAGCTTTCTCATATCAAGAGGATGTTGAAGTCACTTCTATTGATGGTATAGCTGGCTCATATCAAGAGGATGTTGAAGTCACTTCTATTGATGGTATAGCTGGCTCATATCAAGAGGATGTTGAAGTCACTTCTATTGATGGTATAGTTGTCTCATATCAAGAGGATGTTGAAGTCACTTATATTGATGGTATAGCTGTCTCATATCAAGAGGATGTTGAAGTCACTTCTATTGATGGTATAGCTGTCTCATATCATGAGGATGCTGAACTGCAGTCACTTCTATTGATGGTATAGCTGTCTCATATCAAGAGGATGTTGAAGTCACTTCTATTGATGGTATAGCTGGCTCATATCAAGAGGATGTTGAAGTCACTTCTATTGATGGTATAGCTGGCTCATATCAAGAGGATGTTGTAGTCACTTCTATTGATGGTATAGCTGTCTCATATCAAGAGGATGTTGAAGTCACTTATATTGATGGTATAGTTGTCTCATATCAAGAGGATGTTGAAGTCACTTCTATTGATGGTATAGCTGTCTCATATCAAGAGGATGCTGAACTGCAGTCACTTCTATTGATGGTATAGCTGTCTCATATCAAGAGGAGGTTGAAGTCACTTCTATTGATGGTTAAGCTGTCTCGTATCAAGAGGATGCTGAACTGCAGTCACTTCTATTAAGGGTATAGCAATCATCTAATCACACACAGGATCTACAAATGTGTATGTATTCAATCCTTCAGGTTGTCTGGGCCCAAAGCGACAGTCTGCTCTGGGTTCTCTCTATGCGGTGGAGCCTGCAGTCCCCCGGCCCTGCATGTATGGAGGGCCCCCACCCCCGTTCCCCCCCCAGGACCAGCTCTCCTCCTCGCTGCCTCCAATCAACACTGTGTTCATGGGCCAGGCTGCGGTGCCATGAGCCATCTCCTCCTGAGTTCTAAGTTTCTAGAAACCATGTTTACCCCCGCTTCAAAACACATGAAGCCTTGGTACACATTAGTTACATTCTGCGACCCACAGAATATTTTCTAAGGCTGGAGCTAAGAATACGTTTATATCCACTAATTATACTAGATACCAAACCCTCATTATTGATTCCCCTATTATATTTTTGTTAGACATGATTACTTATTTATTTATTTGACTGTTGAGCATTTCAATATTATGTATTGTATTGATTTTACTGTAAGATATGATACCGTGGCCTAGTTTAAACAGAATAGGGTAAAATATTGGACTTCCTTATTTTTTCATTTATTGTGATAATGGTTGTAAATTTAATTTGACCAATGCAATTTTGCGTTAATCATACCATGTACATGTTGTTATTCAGATTATTACTATATCTTCACTAATTGAATAAGGAATTATTTATTACAGCATTAATACAAGATTGATGCAGGTTGCTTGACGTCTGCACAATGACTAGGTCGTTCTGAAAATATACAACATTAATAATTACACTCCATCTATTGTGTTTTTTTGTGTGCTGCCTTGTCACATTTTACGTGCTTCTGTCCTGGCCGATTGAGGCCCAGTCAGTTATAGACCCCATGTCGCTATCTAATCTGGCCCCATTCAATGCCTCCTTGTGAAATAAAACCAAACAAACATCTCTTTAATGTTCGAACTGGGAGATAACAGTTGAGAAGACCAGGGACCAGAGTGAGCTGGTTCTCTGTGCTCCCAGGGCCCACTGGGTACAGAGGTGCACCTCTCTCTCACACACACACACACACACACACACACACACACACACACACACACACACACACACACACAAAGAACAATAGAAGGGAAGATGTTGCCCATTTTCACTTTGAATTATAAATCCTTAATGAGCAGAGATGTGTCACACTGTATCCTAATAATAATAGTTCAGCTCGTTCATAATGCTCTAATAGGGATTCAAACTCTCAAGTTAAGGATCACCAGTACACGGAATAATCCAATTGAGCCACTGAAAGCCTGAACTGAAAAACCATTCACATGTTTAAAATGTCTATTGATAAGCACACAACATCAAGAAAACTCCAAGCACACATTTCACAAGTGAGTTAAGGGCTTTCTTAAAAGTATATAGCTGAAAAATCTTTGAAATTTTGGGGAAATTAAACATTTGTAGTCAAGATTTTATAGATTATGATGAAAGAATTTTGAGTCCAGGTCAAGCTGGTAAGGAGAAATAAGGCTGGTTCATAATTTTTTAAATAGTGTCACCTTCGATTTTGGTTAATTTTTGATTATTTTTGTAGCCTGTGAATCTTTTTATCATGTCTGGCTTTTCTATGAAATTGTGGGAAAAGTATTTTTTTTTAGGGCATAATAGCAGGGCCTTAATGATGCATCTGATTCTAGAGATTAATATGATGAAAGAATTTTGAGTCCAGGTCAAGCTGGTGAGGAGAAATAAGACTAATTCATGATTTCATACAATAGCGCCACCTTTGGGTGCAGTACCACAAATTTTGGTTTATGGGTAGTGGGGGTTTTCGACTTACGGTATAGGCTGCAGTATGACTTTTACAGAATTTGGGGGGGAAAAAACGAACGGTACAGAAACAACAGAGGACCAAGCAGCTTTGCTGCTCGGATGGTGTCCAATAACTTTTAAGCGAGCTTTAAGACCTGCAAATTTTTAACTTATATTTTTTATGTTCGGCGACTCATTATAAATCACAAACATTAGAGTAACGAACTGTCTGATCAAGCTGTTAACTCATTGGAATCACACATGCCACCAAAGCGACTGTCAAAAGACTATTTCACTGGTTGCACAATAAATGGAAACATACAGATAAATGTACATGATGCAAAGTAGGCTAGCTGGTCTGCATTAAGTATAAACCTATACAAAGTAGCAAGCTAGGGTGTTTATGTGCTGCTTGGCAACAATCCCAGTCCAGTTAGGGATCTATATGTTTGGGCAAATAAATCATTAAATAAATTAACAGATCATAATCAGTTTTCTTCTGTTAACTAATAAATGGTGCTTGTAGAACTGTTGTATAAAAGACTGTGGTTATCTGTGATTATGTGATTATCTTCAGCAATCGTCCTACGGCCTCATACCTATGACCGAATCACAGCCGTGCTGATATTCAGTACAACAGCACTCCCTCTCTAGTGATATTGCTTAACACACTGTGTCTGACTGGGGCGATATCCTTTACTCACTAAGTCTGACTGGGGGGATATCTTTTAATCTCTCTGTCTGACTGGGGCGATATCCTATACTCACTAAGTCTGACTGGGGCGATATCCTATACTCACTAAATCTGACTGGGGCGATATCCTATACTCACTAATTCTGACTGGGGCGATATCCTATACTCACTAAGTCTGACTGGGGCGATATCCTATACTCACTATGTCTGACTGGGGCGATATCCTGTACTCACTATGTCTGACTGGGGCGATATCCTGTACTCACTAAGTCTGACTGGGGCTATATCCTATACTCACTATGTCTGACTGGGGCGATATCCTATACTCACTAAGTCGGACTGGGGCGATATCTCTGCTTTAATCACAACGTCTGACTGGGGTGATATCCTATACTCACTATGTCTGACTGGGTCTACAGCTGGCTTTACTCACTATGTACTCTTTGGGGTGGAGGGGGGCATTTTAGGTCCTTGTGATCTGCCAGACAGATGGCAGCATATGTAATGATTACAGAATCCCCATGTTAAAATTCTTTAATTACTAAGTCAATAATGCTTCCAACAATTGCAGGGCCTTCAGTGTAAAAACAACAGCAGGTAGAAGGCAAACTTTGAGCCAATGTTTAACTAGAGTGTCCGCATTAAAGGTGTGTGTGTGTGTGTGTGCGTGTACGTGCGTGTGTGTGTGTGTGTGTGTGCATATGCATGTGTGTGTGTGCGTGTGTGTGTGTGCGTGTGTTTGTGTGTGTGTGAACAAGCACAGTGCTGAGGGTACATTAAGCCTGCTCACACATTATGTCAACAGTGGTCATGGTTTGCCTGTACATGCAGCTCGGGTCGTCACGACACTGCTAGCCCTTCCACTCTTTATTTGACAGTGAAAACAATTAACTAAAGAAGTGCAATTTTAGAGAATGAATTTGACGAGAGTCGAATCAGAGTTATAAAACATATGCCTTATATTAAAAGTACTTGAGAATGACGAGAAATGTTATGAAAATTATATTGTATTTTTTTTGACAATACAAGGCACTGAACATGAAATAAAGGAATACAATACAAACATAAGCTTAACCAAAGAGGCCTATATATTATTTTGTCCCACAAGCAGCCTTGCACACATACAGGCCGACAGGTCACAAGTGCCGGAAACAGATGTGTGGGCCCTCGCCTCCCTAGGCCCCGCACTTCATACTGCACACCACTCACAAACCGGCTTCCCCCCCCTCAGTACACCCACCATATCGCACCACACACGGAGCCCCTCCCACCGTAAACCCCCCGTGCTATAAGTCTTTGTTAATGCTCCATTGCATAATATTTGACCTTGAAAACAACCCCAAGAAGCAGGTGGCTCAGCATCTGCAGAAAAGTTGAGAAAATAATGATGATACCAATGACAAAAGTGTCAAAAAGAGTGCCATTTAATTAAGAACAATGTGCCATTCTGATGGCAGGAGGGGGGAACAAGGATTGTAGACCAGAGCTTCAGACGCCATTTAGAGGGAGTTCCTGGGGTTTAGGAAAAGAGGTTGAGAAGCCTGGTTATGAGCGGCCACTTTGAGGCACTTAGGCAGAGTTTGACCTACGTATGAGAGAAGATAGAAAGGAAACCACCATCTTGAGTATCCTCTTTCTTGATGACTACTTAACATACGTCTCTGATACCATGGGCATTTTACTTTATTTTATCACCCAAAACAAGCCCCAGGGCAAAGTGTCTGCATGATGTGGCATGATGAGGCGAGCCAAGCAGAGCATTGCAAAGAGCACATGGAATACTGGGGAGGCCTCTCCGCCTCTGAAACCCTTGTGAAGTTGCCATTTAGTGATCTGCATTGCTGATGCTCAATGAGCTTCATGAGGGGACTATATGAGAAGTCCATTTTTATTAACATAATCCCGCTAGCGTTCCAGACACAAAGTTATAGATAAATAATGTCACCGTATGGAAGAAAGATACCAAAAAAACGTGGATAAGGTCACATTTCAGTCTGTGATGTTGCTTTATCACGACTCCCTGATGAGTTTGGTGTCATGGCGGTTTGATACGGGGAAGGGAAAAGTCAGAGGAATTAATTGATGCTTGCCACTGAGCTAAACTGGGACGGAAAGACCAAAACAATCTTCCTTAGTCGCTGCCTCTGGATGGCTAGAGCCAACACAGGGAAAAAAGAAAAGCCAAATGGGCCAAATTAATGTTAAAGTAGAAACAAGCTCTGGAATGGGACAGGGTGGATCTGGCCTGCAGAGACCATGCAGTTGGGGAGGTGAACGCAATCCAGGGACCGGGAATGGGCCTAATGACCGTCTTCATGCATAAACTGCACTTAATGCATAAACTGTCATATTCCTATGTATATTCCTTCCTTAGTGAACTACTTGGCAGCCGCCTACGAGCACACTGTTGAGCAGACCGAGGATCGGGTGTTGACCTGAGCTGCATGTGGTGGCCTGCTGAAAAAGCACAGTGATGCTGCTCATAGATGGTGTGTAAGGCCCATGGGAGCCAGGGACGCCGGGTGTAACCACAACCAGGGGCAGGATTAACAAGGCAAGGGGGCGTCAGGAAAGACTGAGGGGGCACTACGTTCCCTTGCTGATAACACAGGAGGGATAATAATCAACAGTACACATATTTGTAGCCAATGGCTGACTACAGACCACTTCCAGCTTGAAAAGCACTGACAATTTCCTACCATTCGCTACATCATCCATGTAATGCAAAGCAAGAAATTATTCTAGCATATAATACAGCATCAAAATCACGTCCTCTTTGGCAGCAACAACATTTCGGGCCTGCATTAACAATAATAAAGAAGCCCTGGGAGAGAGACCAAAGATACTTTTTAACCCTAATACAATTAGCCTTTGGAGAAGTTTGATGCTTGGAAAATGAATGCCTTTATCTGAGTATGTTGTTTATCTAGCCACGTTATTACAATAGCCATGTTTGACCATGTTTGCCCCAATAATAGTTTCAGCGTCTGCATGTGCAGAGCACTGGTTGAGCGCTAGATGGTGGTGTTGCTAAATGCTGCGCCTCCCTCTCTGTCTAAGAGTTTTTTCTGGTCTATTCGGCACCCCTCGTTGGCGCTCTCCCCGTTCATCCATAAAGTCTCAATCTACAGCCATAGTGTCCATTTGAATGCACTTACAGATATCATAGATATTACCATGTCCCGAAAGGAATTGACTCCACCAAGCCGTGTGTACTAGCAAGTTAACTTTTATATTGTATAAGCCACGTACAGGTTTGCTTTGTTCACTACAGTATATCACTGGTGCATTCACTCTACTCGCGTCTTATGAACAACTATTAGGACGCAGCATGGTCATGGGCTGCCTAGCCCACTATATATATATATATATATATATATATATATATATATATATATATATATATATATATATATATATATATATATATATATATATATATATATATATATATATATATATATCATCTGCTGCAACTTAGATGCATTCTTTTAAAAATAAATTGAATGTTTGCATGAATGAAAATAAATCGTTGAATGGCACTAGAAAGGATATGAGATGTGTTTCATCTTATTCCTGCCAATGCTTCAACTAATTCAGGTATATACTCTGAAGTAGCAGAAGTATATACCTTCATTTAGGTATATACTTCTGCAATGGGTTGGCCGGCAGATTTGTTTCTGCTCAAACGAGTGCAACATTACAACTGTGTCATACCATGACACAGTCTGGTCTTTTGATTTACTCAATTGATGGGAAATTCCACCGTACTGGAAGAGGAACGGTTATACCTGCTGAACCAGTTTCTACGTCATTGGGGGCGTGGCTTACAGAGAGGCTCAGGCTTGTCTTAAACAGCGGATTCAGTAGGCTACTATAGCTACACTATAGTACTTAAAATACTCTATACTATATATATATATATATATATATATATATATATATATATATATATATATATATATATATATATATACACTAAATAATATACTTTGGCCTTTGGTGCATGCACACACAAACAGCTAAACTATTACTAAGGGACGACCTGAGCCCACTTGCAGGGATGCTGTTGGTTTAATACAATACACACTTCCTCTTCCTCTCTGGTGACCGGTGGACTGGATGCTCTCGGGCGAACCCTGAATCCTTCTTGCTCGTCTGCCAATCTCTTTCCCCGCAGTAGATTGTGCTCTACCAAAACACTTGGTAGTACAATTTTTGTACTAATCTTTACTGTACCGACAGCGATATATTGTTTCACTTCTTATGACAAATGTACTTATTGTAACAAATGCACTTATTGTAAGTCACTTTGGATAAAAGCGTCTGCTAAATGCCCTAAATGTAAATGTAAATGTACAATTAATTGTGTCGTGTCATTGACCAAGCATTTTAATTATAGTTATGTAACGTCATTCTTGTGCTCACTTATAATCATTAGCGTTTACAGTATACTATTATGACGTTGTAGTAATAATGGGTTTCAAGACAGAAAAGTCAAATCAAAAACCTAGAGCAGCATCTGCACAGAATGCAAGCAGACACACGCACTGTGTGCGCGTGTCTCTCAATCATCACGCAATCATGTCGCAATCATTGCACCATGTCCTCAGATGGCTTAGTTTAATCTTTCTTCGGATAGTGCGGTTAAAGAATACCACATCCTTGCACTCGTGTATGGGCGCAATGATGTCTGAGATGATGGTTTGGAACTTTTGATAAATGCTGTTTATTCTTATCTCACATTATGTCACACAAGTCAGTTATTTTAACTGTGGCGGCCACATGAATTTACTTTTTTTTCGGCCATTGTGCATAAATGCCATTCTGGATCTGAAAGTCGTTCTAATATGTAATTTCCAGTAGTCACGGCCCGGCTCTTGGCCACAACAAATATGGAGACACACCAAGGTCTAAATGCAAAAGTAATAATAATTTATTGATAACCAAATTGATTGTTAACCAAAAATAACGATACAACAAAAGTCAAATTATGTCTGGAGAGGGAGAGAGCCAGAGGACAGACAGACAGGGAGGAGCCAACACAACGATTATGCAGCTCCACAACGACACACAAAGACAGCCAGAGGGCCGTCACACCCCCCTCCATAGAAAAATCTTTTCCAAAAAGGTAAAGATAAATGTAAGTTTGTACTAAAGAAAAAAGATTGGTGATCTTGTCAAAACTGTGAACAGCTGCCGCATGTCTGCACCCAGCCCAACCAGCCGCTCCTCCAACCTCAGCAACAGGATCCTGTGAAGAGATTTAAGAGGAGAAGGAGAGTTAGAAAGAGGGGAGGTAACATGTACAGTAGCTATCAACATTAGGCAGGGGGCTCGGGACAACACATCCGCCACTACATTGTCCTTCCCTCCAATATGACGTACGTCCAACGTATTTGATTGCAAAAATAAAGACCAGTGCACAAGTCTTTGATTCGGACACTTTGCGAATCAAGGAAAGTCAGGGGGTTATGGTCTGTATACACGATCAAAGGAGCAAGGCCAGACATAATGTACACCTCAAAATGAACTAAAGCCCAGACCAAGGCAAGAGCCTCCTTTTCGATTATGGAGTAGTTCAGCTGATGCATATTACATTTCTTTGAGAAGAAGCGAACTGGTTTGTCGATGTCAAGCTCATCTGCATGGGGGAGCACGGCCCCTGCGCCCACCTGACTAGCGTCTACCTGGAGCTGAAATAGCACATCCATATGAGGAGCAGCCAACACCGGAGCAGCGCAGAGAACCGACTTAACATTTTCAAACCCTGCTGACAGACATCACTCCAGATGTATTTAGCATCGCGTCTCAACAAATTAGTGAGAGGGGGGACGACGGTGGAAAAATCCTGCAGAAACTGCGGTAATAACCGACAAGACCCAATAATCGCTGCAGCTCTATTTTAGTTGTGGGTCTTTGGTACATGTCTATCGCCTCTACTTTAGCACTTTTTCGCCGCAACAGTGTCCCCCATGTCCGACCAATCGTCTGAGGTAGGTCACTGACGCCTTTGCAAACTCGCATTTTGCAAGATTGACGATGAGGCACGCGTCAGCCAATCGGCCGAATAGATCAATAGTTCGGCCGAATAGGCCGAATAGTGAGTTCCCAAGTCGTCGGAGTAGATGCCCACGGCATCTCAATACACTGCACAGCCCTCCAGATCACACACAACCATCAAAAACCTAGAGCAGCATCTGCACAGAATGCAAGCGCACAGACACACGCACTGTGTGCGCGTGTCTCGCAATCATGACAACAATTCCCCAGATGGGTTAGTTTAATCTCTCTTCGTATATTGCAGTTACAGAATGCCACATCCTTGCATTCGCGTGTATGGGCGCAATGATGTCTGAGATGATGGTTTGGAATTTTTGATAAAAGCTGTTTACTCTTATCTCATATTATGTCACAGACTTATTTTAACTGTGGCGGCCACATGAATTTACTTTTATTTCATCCATTGTGCGTAAATGCCATTCTGGATCTGAAAGTCGTTCTAATATGTAATATCCAGTAATCACGGCCCGGCTCTTGGCCACAACAAATATGGAGACACACCAAGTTAACTAACTAACTGCAAAAGTAATCATAATTTATTGATGAACAGAAGTTAACCAAAAATAATGATGCAACAAAAGTCAAATTATGTCTGGAGAGGGAGAGAGCCGATGGTGCAGCTCCACCTGAGGACAGACAGACAGGGAGGAGTCAACACAACGATTATGCAGCTCCACAACGACACAGACAGGCAGAGGCCTGTTGCAGTGTATTAGACAAGAGGTAATTCATTTGAGGTTAGAGAAATGATGTATTATTCTATTATTAAGGCTTCTTGTTGCATATCAAATAAGTTTCAGCCTAGTGAGATATCATTTTAGTTTAAATCAATGGATTCGGGAAACATTTACAGTTAAATTGATAGGGGCATCCAAAGACATCAGCTATATGTCCTGAAGATGACCATGGATAGATATCTTTGCAGTACTTTTAAGTTTTGGTTAAGTATTTCTTAACCATTGACACTGGAAGGTGAGGAGATGGAGGAAGACGATGACGAAGATAGAAGATCTCTTGTTGAATTGAGGTCAGATCTGGGGGGCATGTAGTCTCGGCCCGGCCCGCCAAGAGAGCTCCAGGGCTTCTGCATCCACCGGGCTGGAAGCACTGCTGAAATAGCCGTCTTTTGACAGCTCTAGATGGTGGGGGTTGGGACTCCTGAGATATCCTTACTATCCATACTGCTGCACTCACTTTTTAGTCCTTGTAGGGTAATGCCTGGCTGTTTTTTCGGACTTGCAAGGTGTCAACACGACACCTTGATTTCTTCTTGACCTTAGAAGCGTGAAAAGAGGATGGTCTTGTCTCAGCCTTCGGCCTATCCAGAAGTGTTTTTAAATCCCTCTGCCCCTTGCTAGCCGTCCCCCTGAACACCCGTTGATTCTACTGATATATTACAGGCTCTGTAATTAATTAATCGCATACTTACATTTTTCCGAGAATGTATTTCAAAATAATTTAATTCAAGTAAATTATGGCAGAGGAGTGATTCAATGAATAATATACAGACTTTAAAGTTCAATGCCTCTTTTATTTAAAACATGTCTTTCATTAACATACGGTGCATTTAAAGATCAAATTAATGACATTTCCATCTCACTCAAGATTCAATGCATCTCAGTCGAGTGTGGCTTGACGAGGCTGGCTGCCAGCGCCAGCTTCAGGGGCGGTGGCAGCTCGTACCTTCCAGCTTGCTACCAAACGTTTTGCGTTGAGGTGATATTTAAGGGTTGATGAACTCCGGTGATAGGTAAATTCCTTACTACAGAGATTGCAGACAACGGTGTTCCTATCTACAGTTCCGTCTGGGAGTAGTTATACTTGAATTTTCCGTTCACGGGGCCGAGCAGCGTCTTATCGTCTGCCTCCATTTTGTTTCAACGTAAATGACGCACCGGGTCAAAGGGCACTATAGAAGTGCGATTAATCTGCGTTAATGATTTTATATTTTTTTGTGATTAATTAATCGAAATTAACACGTTAATTTGACAGCCCTAATTTAAAGCATGAAGTGTGAATCACCCACCCGTATTCGTTGTGGTTCCCAAATTGTAATGTTCTTTCTGCCTGTTCCCGGAACAGAGATAATGCGTTGCTTTATTAAAGACCTTTTGTTACTGACGTTCTGAGTCACCTGGATCTGTCCCTCCTTGTTCCTGCTGTCCTGCCAGCACCCGACCCTGACGGGGAGAACCGACCAGATCCATGGATTCAGGAGATTCAGCATGGATTCAGAGAAGGTTTCAACTAAGCCTTGGCTCAAAATCATGAGGGCCAAGGACTTCCTCAGCAACCCTGGTAGTTAACTGGCAGCTGCCAAGACGCAGCCACCGATACCACTTGCCTCCGGATTGGCTTATACTGCGTTGCCAGCCTCTTCAGCACTACCTTCACCGCCCTTCTAAACCCTTTCACCGGTCTCCTGAGTCTCCTCTTCCAATGCCGTCGGCCTCCTGAACGGCTCCGCCTACGTCGTCGGCCTCCTGAATGGCACCGCCTACCTCGCTGGTCTCCTGAGCTGTCATGGCCACCTTTCTGGTTGCCAAGTCATCCGCCATAGAAGCTCTCCATGTCCAGGCGGTCCGCCAAAGATCTCCTGCTGCGTCCCGCTCCCGGCTGGTCTATCCGGCTTTCAGGCCACTTGCTCCTCTTTGTTTTTGTTATGTCCCTTATTTCTCATAGTTGCCATATTGTAAAGTAAGGATAAGGGTATCTGTTAACGGGACAGAGATATTGAGTTGCTCTATGAAATATCTTTTGCTTTTCACATCCTAAGTCTTCTGCATTTGTTTCTGCTGCTCCCCCAGCATCCGACCCTGACACAAATGGGCGGCGGCCTGATGATCGGCTGTAGAAACGGACAATTCCAGATTCCAGAAGGAGGCCTTCAGGAGCGATGCTTCAGGCAAGGGGCTTCATGGACCTCTCCAAAGAACCAGGGAGCCAAGCTAAGCATTTCGTTGCTGTTTTCTACAAAGCACCATGTAAACAGTTTTCTTAAATAGGAACTGACTGCTAATAATAATTTGAAAAAAGTTATAATAATATTAAATGACTTGAATGATTGAATGACTTCTGAATGATTGTATTTCATTTCCTTAATAATAATCCCAAATCAAATGCCAATATGTTTAAATATGTTTAAATATGTTAAATGTAAATACATAAAAAACATGTTGCTTTCAACAGAATCTATTGCGAGGATATGTACAGAACTAAAATGTGTCTGCATAAAAAATAACAACCTTCTGTTCCAAGCTGTAGTATTCCCAAGCTGTTGGAGGGAGGAGATTTGGACACATCTGGACTGGCCATTAACATTTTAGAATTACTCCAGGCATTCAAGGGCTTTAGTTAAAACAATAGGCCTTAATTTATATTTTAATATTTAAAAAGTCTCAGGATGCTACATCCTCCTCACGTATAAGATAACTAATGCTCCCGTGCATACATCTTTAACCAAATTCCGGGTGATGTACTTATACTATTCTCTGTGGAGAATCAAATCCAAAACTCCCTCACTCATGGAGGACATGTTTAGCATACATTGAGATTGGTGTTTGAGATGTGTTTGTAAAGCGCTGGCCTTGCGTTTGGCCAGGGTAGTGCTATGATTTGCCTGCCTACAAGTTGACTGTTTTAATCCTACCCATCCCTACACACAATTTCTGAGCTCTGTCTCTGGCTGTACCCTCTGGGAAAATGTTTTTTAGAATAAATTCCAAAAGGAAAACAATGGGTTGGGGTCAGTTGGCGATGTATTTGTCTTTTTAAGCTTTGGTTCTAGTCAATAGATCAAGCATTTCTTCAGTTTTCCCGACTAGGTCTGATTATCCTCAGATCATCTAAGGTGGTTTGAATATTGTATGAATTGAAGATATGAGATTTATATCAATTTAGAGTAGACCATATACTTAGTTTCAGTATGAGGGCAATAAAGTGTGAGTGTGGAGAGGCAGCTGGAGACTCACCTCCCTCTGCTGTGGGAGGAGCTTAGAGAACAAGTCGGAACAGTAAAACCCACTGATCAGTTGGACGTCTACGTGCTCTACTCTGTGGAGCACTTTCTGAACCGTTTAGATTACATTCTGAGTCGTCTGCATTTTTTCCTGCTGCTCTGCCAGCGTCCGACACTGACACAACTATGGGCGGCGGCCTGGTGCCCTGACATTCTTTCTATATTTGCAAAAGAAAAATAATAACTAAGAAAAAACAAGAACACTAAGGAACAGGAGTGCTTTTGCATCTCGAGCTAAAGCCTGAATAACCAAAGAAACACAAGTTCGAGATAGTCTTGTTGTAGCTTGTGGAGCAATGGTTCATGGTCTTATTGGGAAGGCACATGAAGGCATTGTGGCATTTTAGCACTGAGTAGCTATTTGGTGTATAGTAAATAATATATTCTGTATATTCTGTGCAGAACAGGACGATGACTTTCACTGCTCAAACGCCAGCCAAATAAATGTTTAGTGACCAACATGGCGCTGTATAAAGTCTATGCAGCTGGCTATTTTGTCTCTGCCAATATATGTGTCCTCAATCTACTAATCTATAGCTAGACTATATTAGAGCTTGCTTTATATCTATAGCTAGACTATATTATAACCAGTGATGGGAATAACGATGTGTGACGGATCGATGAGCAACGTTTGCTACGGTCCACTGGGTAGGCTGGTAGACTGATCTATCCCGCACACATCTATGTGGACACGCCCACTTGTGCAGGGACAGATTTTCAAAACGTCTTGTAACGGCTAATTCCACTCACACCTGGTTGCATGTCATGGGACCTTCAAGCTGTTATTTCATCAGACCAACTAGATCTCTCTCTCTTTCGTACTCAACAACAGCCATTTTAGCCACGTAGCGGAAGAGGCGGAGCCAGGTTGAGCCAACCTTTTCCACATAGCCTGGATTAATGGAGTAATTGTATAGTTAATATAGCTTTTATAGCTTTTTATAGATATTACGCCTAAAGAGTTCACCGTTCAAAGCGGGATGCTTATTGCGGGGAGGAGCCGCGGCGGCAGTCGCAATCATAATTTCCGGTTAGTGCTCCACGGAGTATTCGATTTGGAACAACACTGACATCTGAAAATCAGGGCACTTAGCTTTATAATTATAGAGCTAGTCTCTATTAAAGCTAGCTATATTATTTGAGCTAGACTTTTTCAGAGCAAGCTGTATAACTATAGAGCTAGACTATATTAGAGATAGCTACATAAATATAAAGCTAGACTATTAAAGCTATCAATATAATTAGAGCTAGACGCTATTATGTTGCGTTCACACCAAAAAAAGAAGGCACGAATCCATATAAAATCAATGCAAAGACGCGTTTAGAGGCTAATTATCCCCCCGAGAAAAACTTGAGGCTCGAAATGATGAATGGCGCGGCACAAAAACCCTGGTTCAGACAAATTGTACTTACAAATATTTCAACTTGAGTAAAATCCGTGCAAAGAACTTGGTTCGCGCGGATTTCCAAAAGCTGTGTCCGCCTCCGGATGATATTATGAATCTTAAACGACTGCGTCGGGTTCTCCGACATCGCTGGTACTTCCAAAACAAGTAAAGACTCGTAGTGGTGGTTATCTCGGCCATGGTTGAGATAAGATATTGGTGGAAAGAAATTTTGGCGTTGACAACACGAAGCCCCTTCTCCTACATTTGAGCGAATGCTTTTGGAGATTCGGCATTAAAATGGGTTTTGATAACATTTCTAGTGAGAAATGTGTATTCTAATTTCATAGTATTCGTTCAGGGATTGTAAATGACGTTAAGCTTGTTAGTTATTCCATTTTTATTATGCTACGCTATTATGGTTGCGATGGTGGTTGCTATGGACGCTGCTATCCCGGAAAACAAAACATGGCTTGTAAGACTGGTGCTGTGTCTGAAATCGCGCACTTACGTAAGTGTACTTATATTGATTGCACTTCATTATCCCTACAGTACACTTACTTATAGGCTTATTGCTCTCATTTCTACAGTGCACTGTCAAAACAGCCTTCGCGCACCTACCGGAAACGAGTTTGCAGTTTGACGGTTCTTCTTCAGGGGTATTTTTTTTCTGCTTGATCCTTTCCATAATTTGTCCATCATTTTAATAGCTATCAATTTCAATTACCATCAATCAATTTCTATCGATTTTATCTGTATTTATTTTTCGCTGTATAGTACTAATCAACTCAAACTGTAAATATTTAGATAAAAAGCAAATAGCAAAAATCTGAAAAATCGGATTGTTGTTTTGAGGTTTACATAACTAGAGGGTAACAAGAGGCTTTATCAAAGCTAGCTATACAAGTACAAAGCTAGACTGTATTAAATCTAGCTTCATTATTTTAGTGTTAGCATATCTAAGAGCTAGCTGTACACCTATAGGCTTAGACTCTACTAGAGCTTTCTATGTAACTATAGCATAAATATACCAAACTATAGAGCTACACTACATAAGAGGGTTTTAATGTAACATTAGAGCAAACACATTAGCACTATAGTTAAACTACTATTGAACTACAGAGGTACACTCTATTTAAGCTAGCTCTGTAACTTGAGAATCCTGGGAACCAGACACATCTCGTGAGCTCATGTTTCTTTAGCTCTGCAGATAAGAAGTGCAGAGCAGTCCTTATCTGCAGAGAACAAGTGGGTTTGTTCGGTGCCCATTGGTGACGCCCTTTAGAAATAAAAAATGAACGGTTCCAGACTAATTGCAGTTTGCATTTGGTCTGGCGAAGCCAGGCTATAACTAATCCCCCCCTGGGGATGGCGTCTCCCAGAGATTTCCTCCTGACTTTCTCCTTCAGCACAGCCACTCTCAGGGCCTCATCGGGTACCGTCTGGTGCCCCTCGGTCCGGTGGGCCCACCACACTGGGGTTGGGTGCGCTGCTACATGGGTGGCAGTGAAGGCCAGGGGTCTCGATGGACCGGACCTGAGCGGCAGAAGCTGGCTCTGAGGATGTGGAACATCACCTCGCTGTGGGGGAGGGGCTGGAGCTTGTGAGGGAGGTGGAGCGCCACCAGTTAGATCTGGTGGGGCTTACCTCTACGTCTCAGCCCTGGTACCGTACTCCTGGATAGGGGTTGGACTCTGTTCTTCTCTAGTCAACCAGGGCATGAAGCTCCGTGTGGGTGTGGGGTTTCTCACATATCCCTGGCTTAGTGCCACAGTGTTGGAAGTTACCCCAGTGGATGAGAGGGACGCCTCCCTATGACTGTTGTGTGTGCGTATGCACCAAACAGCAGCTCAGAGTATTTGACCTTCTTGGAGCCCCTGAATGGAGTCTGGCTGGGGGCCCCTGTAGGGGACTCCGTAGTTCTGCTGGAAGACTTCAATGCCCACGTGGGCAACAATGGAGACACCTGGAGAGGCGCGATGGGGAGGAACAGCCTCCCTGATCTAAACCCGAGCCGTCGTCTGTTGTTGGACTTCTGCTAGTCATGGATTGTCTATAAAAAACACAGTGTTCGAACATAAGGTCTCTCATAAGTGTACCTGGTACCAAAGCACCCTAGGATGAAGATCGATGATTGATTTTGTGATCGTATCATCTGATCTGAGGCTGCAGCAGGAAGAAGTTTTGGGAGTCTTTCGGTCGGTACCAAGGTGCTTCTGGAAAACTGTTGGGCACCTCAGGAGGGGGAAACGGGGAACAATACAAGTGTACAGTAAGGATGAGACTTTGTTGACCTCAACTGAGGAGGTAGTCGGATTGTGGAAGGAGCACTTTGAGGAACTCCTGAATCCCACTAACATGCCCTCTATGGTGGAGGCAGATGGAGGCTGATGGGGGTTCTTCTTCGATTTCGCTGAGGGAAGTCCCTGAGATAGTCAAACAACTCCACAGTGGCAAAGCCCCAGGAATGATGAGATCCAAACAGAAATGCTGAAAGCTCTAGGTGTGAAGGGGCTGTCTTGGTCGACAGGCCTCTACAACATTGCTTGGAAGTCTGGGACAAACCGTGGTGTTAGGTCCCCTGTTCAAAAAGGGGGCACCAGAGAGTGTGTGCCTTGGTAAGGTCTACTCCAAGGTGCTCGAAAGGAGTGTTCGGCTGATCGTTGAACCTCAGATTGAACAGGAACAATGCGGATTCCGCCCGAACGTGGAACCACGGATCATCTCTTAACTCTCGCAAGGAACGTGGAGGGGACCTGGGAGTATGGCCATCTATATCTGTTGTGTGGATTTGGAGAAGGTGTATGACCGGCTCTCCTGGGAGATGCTGTCGGAGGTGCTGCAGGGGTATGGGGGTCACTTCTCAGGGCCATCCAATCTCTGTACTCCCAAAGCGAGAGCTGTGTCCAAGTTCTCGGCAGGAAGTCGCATTTGTTCGGATGATGTGGAGGCTCGGCTCGCAGCAGAGTGTGAAGCAGCTGGGATGAAGATCATCATCTCTAAATCTGAGGACATGACACTCAGCCGGAAAACGGTGGATTGCCTAGGGAATGAGTTATTACCCTGAGGGAAGGAGTCCAAGTACTTCTGGATCTTGTTCGTGAGGGAGGGGACGGAGCATCAGATTGGCCGGAAAATCGGAGCAGTGAGGGGGGTAGCATTGACTTTACTGAACCGTTGATGATTTGTGCCGGAAGGCAAAGCTCTCAATCTACCAGTCAGTCTTTGTTCCTACACTCACCTATGGTCATGAAGGATGGGTGATGACCGAAAGAACGAGATTGCGGGTACACGCGGCCGATATAGGTTTTCTGAGGAGGCTGGCTGGCGTCTCCCTTAGAGATCAGAGCTCAGCCATCCATGAGGATTAGAGCTGCTGCTCCTAGAATGGAGTCAGTTTAGTTGGTTTGGGCATCTGGTAAGTACATCACCTCCCTAGGGAGGCGTCTCACCTGCTTTGGCTAATTTCTTTAAACAGTGTTAACATTATCAGATGTCTTGGTGCTTTCGTTGAGCTACCTTATATGGTATAGTTCCTGTGGAAACATGTATAGAGTAACACTTTAACACAGTAATGCTGAAGTGCTACTCTACAGACTCCAACTCAGTGGGGAATATTCTTCATAGGGATTCCCAATTGAATGGACATCCCAATGAAAATATTCATACATGTTTTGGAGACATTAACCATTCAAATGAGAAGTAACATAATCATTTTTCAGCAGCAAGACATCCAATCTGTACCTGCAAATTGTAGACAATGTACTTACTAATCTGCAGTAACATTTGCCAAAACATTTGCAATTAGTTTGAAATTATATAAATAAATAAGCATTTTTTAAGTGCTCAGTAGTTTGGAGGTTTGGACATATGCATTGTTCTGCAAATATTCATTATCATTTGAGAATTTTGCCAATTTGATTTAGGAAAATTATAATACATTAAACACTAAATTTACTTTCATGGTTTCTTGAGCCAAGAGAAGAATGGCATTTACATGGAAATAATATTCACTTGAACACTAGATAAGTGGCCAATCTATTTATATTCAAGAATAATAAAGTAACATTACTTTGAAACTAGAATGATTGTGCCGTCAGTTAAAATCCTCTCTCTTTCCGTCTGGGTGATGCTTCTTTAGGACAGGTAGAGATATCTCACAATGCACTACTTGCTCATGTTGTTAAGATTCTCACAGTAACACAAATACATGTTTGTGTTTAAGTATGTGTGTGTGTGTGCGCGCATGTGTGTGTGTGTGCGTGTGTGTGTCTGTCCCTACAAACAGAAATCCATCAAGCATGAAGATACACCTGGCCATTCAAACAGAGCAAACCTTATTTAAAAAGTTAGTTTGTAAGTTAGTTAGTACCTGCGTGATAATACACCTGGCCATTCAAAAGAGCACAAAAGTGTTAGTTAGTTAGTTTTTTTGTTAGTACGTAGTTAGATAGATAGATAGAGAGTGGTGGACATATAGAAATAGATAGAGTGACAGATAGATAGAAAGAGATAGAGTGATAGAAAGATAGAATAAGTGATTGATCGATAGTTAAGATACATCAATTGACACATAGATAGATTGAGTAATAGATAGATAGATAGAGTGATAGATAGAAAGTGATAATAGATGGATAGGTACAGATAGATAATAGATAGATGGAGTGATAGATAGATAGATAGATAGATACAGCCGTGTGCCTGATGTCTCCATTGAAGAACAAGACTGCTGATGTCTTTCGGTCATCTGAAATAAGTTTCTTAACAGAACAGATGTCTGTTGATTAAATAATGAATCCAATCTTTAAACGGTGACTGAAAATGATGCTCTACATACTGTAGAGAAATCATTTTTATTTATACTAACACCAAACGGTTAGTATTATGTATAATAATGTGTAGTCCTTTTTATATGTCCTTTATAATATGTAGTTATTCTATAATAAAATCTATTCCTTATAATGATATGTCGCTTCAATACTATAGCATGTATGAAGTAATGCATGATTGAAATAGATCGTTGCATGGCACTAGAAAGGATGGGAGATGTGTTTCATCTTAATCCTGCCAATGCTTCAACTAATTAAATTAAACTTCTGCAATGGGTTGGCTGGCAGATTTGATTCTGTTTTATTCCATGCTTAAAAGTTGCACATTCATTTAATTCCCACAAACAACGATTGCGACATTACTACTTTGTCATGCTATGACACAATCTGGTCTTTTGATTTACTCAATTGATGGGAAATTCCAGCGTACTGGAAGAGGAACGGTTAAACCGTCACTGGGGTTACAGAGCGGCTCAGGCTTGTCTTAAACAGCGGATTCAGTAGGCTACTATAGCTACACAATAGTACTTAAAATACTCTATACTATACATACATATATATATATATATCTTTATATCTTTACTATAGTATGCCTTTGGTGCATACAAAACAAACACAAACACACACAACCAACCTATTACAAAGGGTCATCCTTCACCCCTTGTCAGGATGCTGGTGGTTTATAACACACACTTGGTGACTGGTTCTCACGTAGCCTGCTGCACTGATCTTCACCCCCCTTGTCAGGATGCTGGTGGTTTATAACACACACTTGGTGACTGGTTCTCACGTAGCCTGCTGCACTGACCTTCACCCCCCCTTGCCATAGTGCTGTCCTGTTACCATGAGAACACGAGGCCCAGGTTTTGAGTCATTCATAAAACAGATTCTGAAGCTTTACATCACAATCCTCTTTCTCCACTCAGAAATCAAATCATTCAAGTGCAATGGCTGCTATTTTATAATTTTTATCCCAAAGATGTAATGTAGTTATAATGATATGATATATATTAAAATATACATTCCATTTGGAACTAAACAAGTCAACAAAAGGGATAATACCCTGTGTGCTTCCTTGGCTTGGTGCAGTGTATTCACTAGCTCTCACACTGCTGCCTGGCTGCGCCTTGACGAGCAGGTCAAACCAGTCAGTCAGTTGCTTTTTAAGAACACTGTTTACATGGCGCTTTGTAGAAAACATCAAGGAAATGCTTAGCTTGGCTCCCTGGTTCTTTGGAGAGGTCCATGAAGCCCCTTGCCTGAAGCATCGCTCCTGAAGGCCTCCTTCTGAATTGGGGTCAGGGGCTCTGGTTTCATCTGCTCCGTTTCCACCGCCATACAGCTGCCTAAATAAGGACCTTAGCAACCCATTGCTGCTGTTGCTACAAGTCATAGCAGAGCAGAAGAAAATGAGCAGTCAGGGTGAAAGATATTCCCCAAGAGGCTCCTTACAGCCCTTGGAGACAGAACTGCCAGAAAGGCCTATATTATGCCATGTAGAAATGTAAATAACGAGACTAATTTCCATTATTTATCCACCTATTAGTATTACAATATGTATTCATGTGTTTATTTGTCTGACAATTTTCTGTAGCCTTTTGTTCAAGAACATTCGGAAATTGTGTCGAAATACAAATGTTTGCATACAATTAGTATTTCTTAACAAACAAAAAGAGTGATTGTCCACTCTGTTCCCTGCTGTCCGTGCGTCAGACCAGACCTGGACAGTTGGACGTCTGCACGGATACCCTCTGTGTTAAGGCGAGGCAGAAGGGAGGGGAGATTTGTCATGATCAAAAGAGGAAGGAAATAAAGGTTTCTATGATAAGAAATGACATATTACTCAAGGGGGATATTCTAGTAGGATTCAGAAGAAACAGATAACAGATTAATGATTAAGAAAGGCCCACCCCAAACCCTGAGTCCCTGAGTAAAGGGCATGTATAATAATGATAATAATGAGACTAATAATAATAGTCTACTACTAATAATACTCTGTGATTACCCAAAAAACAAAAATACGAAATCAATGAAGTAGGCCTACAATCTTATCTAAAAAATAATGTCTTAGAAAATAACTGTTTCTGTAACAGTTATTTGGTCCAAGCCACAAATTAAGAGATTTCTGAAAGATTGTATTTCATATCCTTAATAATAAGCCCAAATCAAATGCTAATAGGTTTAAATATGTTCTGTTTTGTATTTTGAAAAATAAAAGATACAAATGACGAGGTAGTCTGATGCAGTTTTAACAGGAATTACAGAAAACCTTTCTAAAGTATCAACCAAAACCTCACCAACACATCTAGTCTATAGCTAGACTACTCCATAAATCAGTTGCACAAGAATAAATGCTTTGTTGTCACAAATGTTCTCCATCTGCTGTTTCTTTCGATTTTCCTCCCCCAGAAGAAAAGACGGATTTGCAGAACATTATGAAGACACCATCCACAATATGACATTGTTTTTTAAGGTTTCATCCCCCTAACTAACAAAAACTAAAACTAAAACACGTTGCTTTCAAGAGAGAGGATCTATTTACAGAACTAAAATGTCATTTTTAAGCAGACAAATAAGAACCTTCTGTTTTCCCTAGCTGTAGAATTCCCCAGCTGTAGGAGAGACTCAGGAGATCAGGACAAGTCTGGACTGGCCGTTAACATTTTAGAATGACTCTAGGCATACACGACTTTTGTCAAAGCACTGGGCCTTGCATGTATGTTTTAATATTTAAGAAGTTTCTCCCTCAGGATGCCACATCCTCGTGACGTATAAGATAACTAATGCTCCTGTGCATACTTCTTCAACCAAATTCCTGGCTACTTCATTATCCTCTGTGGAGAATCAAATCCAAAACTCCTCACTCATGGACGACATGTTTAGCATACTTTGAGATTGTTTGTAAAGATCTGGCCTGGCATTTGGCCAGGGTAGTGCTATGTGTTTTCTGCCTACAATTAGTTGAGACTGTTTGAATACTACCCATCCCTAAACACAATTTCTGAGCTCTGTCTCTGGCTGTACCTTCTTGGATTTTTTTTTAAATATAAATTCCAAAAGGGAAACAATGGGTTGGTGATGTATTTGTTTTTATAAGCTTTGGTTCTAGTCAATAGATCAAGCATTTCTTCCCGACTAGTTTTCCCGACTAGGTCTGATTATCCTCAGATCATCTAAGGTGGTTTGAATATTGTATGAATTGAAGATATGAGATTTATATCAATTTAGAGTAGACCATATACTTAGTTTCAGTATGAGGGCAATAAAGTGTGAGTGTGGAGAGGCAGCTGGAGACTCACCTCCCTCTGCTGTGGGAGGAGCTTAGAGAACAAGTCGGAACAGTAAAACCCACTGATCAGTTGGACGTCTACGTGCTCTACTCTGTGGAGCACTTTGTGAACTGATTCCCTACCCTGACATTCTTTCTATATTTGTAGAATAAAAATAACTAAGAAAAAAGAAGACCACGAAGGAACGGGAGTGTTTTTGTAGCTCAAGCTACATCCTGAATAACCAAGGAGAAACAAGAACTTGGATGATTGGAGTTTACCAAACTTGTTTTGGAGGAATTTCTTCACTTCAGGATAACAAGTCTTGTTGCAGCTTGTGTAGCGACGGTTCATTGCCTGTTGGTGAAGTTACTTTGCTGACATCTTGAAGGCATTGTGGCCTTTTATTTGTCTAGCACCTAGTAGCTATTCAGTGAATAGTCAATAATGTATTCAGTATCTGACCATGTGCAGAACACAACGATGGCTGCCACTATTTCAACACTAGACAAGGACTGTCTGGTGACCAACGAGACGCTCTATAAAGTCTATGCAGCTGCTATGATCATCATCTTTATATTGGCTCTGCCTTTGAATGCCTCTGTTCTCCATCTATTCATCTTCAAGCTGAAGTTTTGGAAGACAAACAGCAACAACATCTTCCTCTTTAACATGGTCCTGGCCGACATCCTGCTGCTCTTCTGCCTGCCCTTCAAGGCACACAACTTCCTGAGCGGGGAGAGGAGAAGTGTCCAGGACGCGACCTGCAAGGCTATGCTCTTCATGATGTTCCTGAACCGCGGGGCCAGCATCGCCTTCCTCACTGTCATCTCCATCGACCGCTACTTCAACGTGGTCTGGCCAGGCAGGAAGAACCTCCTCAAAGCCCTCAAGAAGTCTCCTCACATCTCCATCATCATCTGGTTGCTTCTGCTGCCCCTTACCATTCCCACGATGCTGAACACCTTCGAATGCTGCAACAGCCACAAGACAGTAAATGGCGAAGACAAAAACAAGAAGATCGCCTTCGTCAAAGTACAGTTTGCACAGTTTTCCTACATGCTCGTAACACCAAAATGTGATTCAATATCCATGTATATCACGTTAAGATAAGAGTTGATTGATCTTAGGCACCACATTCCTGAACACCTGGAAAGCAACTGTTCTTGAAACATATAGTAGCAATTCACTTAAAATGTACAGCACAAAATAACTTGTTATTTAGCGACATTCAAGAAAGCCAAAGCACATAGTGGGTGTGTGTTTGCATGTGCGAGTCTGGGGGGGGGGGGGTATGACATCTCATCCACTACCACTAGAACCATACAATACACAAATAAAGAACTCATTGACATTAGCTCAGTTTTGTTATTTTGAACTGCTGTCTTATGTATGTGATAGATATCTATATTTGTATGTGATATATGTGTATGTGTGTATATTAATATATGTGTATGTTTGCATGTGTGTATGTGCCACTGCGACACATGGACGGAGCACGTTGGTAACATGAAGCGCTTCGTCTTTGGCAGGATGTGGTGGACAGCCTCCGTGAGACAGTCTTCTTCACCCAGATCCTCATCCCCTTCGTCATCCTGCTCTACTGCACGGTCTGCATCGTCAACCGGCTGAGGAAGAAGACGGTGGGGGATAAGACTAAGCTGAGGAGGGCTGTGTTCCTGGTCTCCTCCGTCATGGTGGTGTTCTCCATCTGCTTCCTGCCCTGCGCCTTGGCGAGGATGGTTCTGCTCATCGCCAGGGTGCAGGAGTGGCCGGAGAAAACAGAGAACGTCGCCGCAGAGGCCTTCGACGGCCTCATGGTTCTGTCCTACTTCGACTGCCTGCTGGACCCGCTGGTCTACTGCTTCTGCAGCACTAAGTTTAAGGGCCTGTACCTCAGCAGTTATTTCCCCTGCCTGGTGAAGGGCGGCAAGGTGCCAGAGGATAGCCTCAACTCTGCGGCCTACTCGTCCAATCCCAAACGCATCAATGCTGTGATCTGACATTCCCGTTACATTGGATCCTGCATCTTCTTTGTACATTATAGCATAATATACAAAGGAATGACCGCATTGTTTAAATTATTATAGAATGGGTTCTGCTACAACAGAAAATAGCACACTATATGTTTATTTGTCATGGGTGGTAATAGTTTTTCCTGACTTTCTTGTTGATGCTTTGTTGACTGAATATTAACATAGTGAGACAGCAAAGTTACTTGGGGATTGAACCAGTTACCCTAGCAAATAATAACCAGTTACCCTAGCCAGATAATAGCAATGACTTCAAAGCAACTGTTGATTTTTTTTAAGAATAATATATTGAAGTATAAGCATGATTCTATCCGTTCTAAGTAGATACAAAACTCTAAAGAGCTCATTTCTAAACAGCCCATTGCAGAACAAGCAACCTGGTTTCTGTAACAGTAAATGTGATTAAGTGTGTCAGTATTCTTTCCATCACAGTGAATGCGATGAGTAAGTGAGTACACTAGCTGCTGTTCTGTCAGGAAGCATCTCACCTGGTCATGATGAGGCCATTGTATCAGGACATCTAATACTGATACAACATTCTACCTTATGTGTAGGTTTTAAATAGTCCACCACAACGGCTGTTTTCATTGGAAATACCCGTCCTTACTCACTCTACAGGGTATCAATGTTTTACAGGAAATAGGAATGGATCAAACATGTTGAAACATTGAGTCAAAGATATAGAAGTGTTTTGGTCTCCAAGCATGGAATGATAACTGCATTACCCGATTAGGAAGGATCAACTTGAAACTTTCAGAACACACAGAGATGATCTGCTAAACCAAGTTGATAATTTGCCAGATCTCCATGCATTGTTTTGTAATTTAACATTTTATAGTTTCATTCTTTATTTTTGTATTATTGGTTGTATGTTTCTCTTAATGTTTAATTGTATGTGACCTTTCATTTTTATATTATTATTCTGCTGTGAATTTAAACTATAAAATAAATAAATATATAAAAACAATTCTGCAAGTAAGTATGATTGTTAAAATACAATTAATAAAATAAACTGAAATTATTATTAGGGGCTAAGCACAAATGGAGAGGGAACCAATTGTAATTATTACCTATTTCTACTATTTTGACAAAAACTCAAACACAGTCAAATCTGCTTTGTCGCTTTTTATGAAACTTTCCATAGTTGGATAGGGTGACAAAAATTGCCACAGATTAAAATGATTTAAAGATGCAAACTTTAAAAAAGCATATCTCCTGCCCCCTCTGACTTACAGTCATGTAACTTGCCAACATATGTGTCCTCATGGTAAGCAACTCATGAAAAGTCACCATTTTGAATATAGTGAAAAACACTCAAAACTATAACGATCTAATCAACTCCTATCCATCCTACTCCTATGTAGGCAAGATAGAGCCCCCACATCTGATACTTTTCGACCCTATTCATCAGTCTGAATGACAACTTTTCAAGTCCAGCTAACCTGCAGAGCTAAGCTGCGCTGTGTAGCCTGGATGGGGTCCAATAAACTCTATGCAATGTTATACATTGAATTAGTCTTGTTTTAAGTTCCCTCAACATCTTTTTTCAGATTCCAGTTCTTCTCTGAGAAAGCAATATTAAGATCAGCTTCCCATGCCAATCTGAGGGCTGGATGCTTCTGCCTCATGACCCTTTCCAAAAATGACTATCATACGATGCCAGATGTCCAAACGGGGGGAGCCACAGAGGTCGAGCCAAATGTCTGAATAAGCAGATGTCTCAGCTGCAAATAACACCAGAACTGATTTTGTGGGATATCAAATTGTAATTTTATATTTTCAAATGATCTAATTATTCCCTCTTAATACAGATCACCTAGAACCTTGATTCCTTTTTGATACCACAGTTTCCAAAATAAGGGTTCTTTGTCAAAAAAAAAGTTGAGGATTAAACCCGAATCCTTCATGTAAATGAAGGGTTGACCCCATGACTCTGCACGACCCTCCTCCAGGTCCATTGTAGATGTGAGACAACTGGATGCGTGTTTACTTGTGAGGGCAACTTAGCTGCGATGAAATGAACTGGAGAGAGTGGGTCACATAAACCTCTAAGGCACACCAGGGTGGGGCTCTCTCTGGGGGAGGGACCATTCTGTTTTTTGATACTTTTAGGTGTTCCTTACCGGCACCATGGCATGTCAGGGCGTGACGTCACGCTGAGCCTTGTCCAGCTGACGGACTGCGTAGCAGACCACCTCGCTGGGCGGGGGGGCTGGGATGGCAGACCACCTCGCTGACATTGGGGGGCTGGGTGGCAGACCACCTCGCTGGGATGGGGGGCTGGGTCCCTGGTCTGCAACTCTACTCCAGAAAGTGTGTGAGAATATTCACAATGTATAGTAGCCTATTGAACAAATAAAACTGTACTATGAACAAGTACTATGAATACTATGTTAACACAATGTAAATAGATATGTTTATTGTTGGACACACAAAATACTATGGTTAGAAATTGTAAATATATCTAATCTATAGCAGGGCCGGAGTGGGACTCACAGCCCCGGAGGCACATGATGCAGACACAGGTGGGACACAACTTGGAGGGGCGGGTTGTGGTGCTTTTACTTTACAAGCCACTGAACAATGAAACCCTGTACTGGACACAGGTGCCGTGCCTCCAAACCTACAAAACTAAAAACTAACAACATAAATAACACAATATTGAAACATTCTAGTAAAAAAAAAAAAAACTTAAAATCACAAGTGGACTCTGACGCCTAAATATTAATAAACATTATTTTTGCTGCATCGTCCTCCAATGCTTTTTTCTTTTTCAATACGTTCTCTATTCTCTTTTCGCTGTCCATGACTTTCAACACAATGTGTACTGTTCCTAGCCTGGCTATTGCCAGACCAAGCTCAATCGCAGGGCGAATTCAAATTGCCGTCAGAACGGGCTGGGGGTTACCAGTCTATTCACCTTATTCCGCCTGTAAACAAGGGGGGCGCCATATTGGTTCCGTTTTGTGTTCGATCTCCCGGTTGAGCAACTCTGTCCGTTATCGTACAGTGGCACAATACATTAGCAATTTTAGTCAAGATGACCATCATTATTTGTTCCGTGCGGGGCTGCCATAACAACTGGAGTAAAAGACGGGTGTCCTTGCAACAATCCTGTGTTGTACACGGGAAAACCAGGGCAGAATGTTGTGGGGCTACCTTCAATCTTCATCCTCCGCCATCCAGCGATGAGGACGAGTATGTGGCTAAAGGCGCTAAATTTGAAGAACCCTCCGAAAAAACCCTACGTCTATACTTTTCATTTTGTGGACGGCAGACCATCAGACTCATACCCTGAGAAATGGTTGGGATATGTTATTCCTCCGGCGAAAAAGGCTCGTCGGATGCTTGTGAGGCTCCAATGTAAGATAACATTTTAGCACTAACTAGCTATCAATATCACTAGTCGTTAGCCAGCTAGCGTCTAATGAGTATGATCAGCATATACCCGTAACTATGCCTTGGCTTGACCTCAATAAATGAACAGCATTCCAACATAAGATCAGGTCGAGGCTTTCTTATTTGATGTCCAGGACTGGTTATGTTGAAAGGCAGCAAAATTAATAACCTTATTGTTGATAACTTACATATGTCTGATTCTGTTATTTCTACAAAACCCTCAACCAGCTCTGTAATCCAGGAGACTAATGGGATGACACACCGTGATGCTTCTACACAGGGGGAGTATACATTCATGGAAGATCATATCTTTGCTGTCAGTGACTCACTCCATTGTCCTCTCCTCCATGACCAGGCAACACAGTGTCCTGAACAACATCTTGTACACACCGAACTTCTCCGGAATGATCGGCTGTGTCTACTGTACACTGGGTTGTCAGTAGATGCCTTTGAGGCTTTATCCGACAACCTGAAAGAAGGATGTCGCTTGAGACAGCCTGGAGGAGAGAGGAAGGGATTGGGTCAAGGGTGGCATAGTTAAACGTAACTATTCTGTTGACCTCTTCGGAGGAGAGAGGGATAAAGTGTGTTAAAATAGAGGTGGGGATTGGCGGAGGGAGGATGGTGGCAGGGGTAAAAAAGGACCTAATGTCCTTCACCTTCTAAAGTAGGTAACGAATGTCATCAGCAGTGAGGGAGGAAGGAAGGGGAGGGAGGGTTGAGGAGGGAAGAGAACATGGAAAATAATTTCCTTGGGTTGGCGGAGGAGTTCATTTTGGTCCACTAGAAGGCAGATTTGGCTGTTGACACACAGCGGTGGTGAAGTCTGAGAGGAGGTAAAGGTAGTGAGATAGATTAATAAGATAGTCTGATCTCTTCCATTTCCTCTGAGCTGCCTGCAACTCCGCAAAACTCTGCTCTGCCCGCAAAGATTCGGACAGCCAAGGGGGGGGGGGGGCGATCACACTGGTCTGGATTGGAAGGGACAGAGGTAGTTCAAGGAGGAGCGGGAGGATAGCATAGTGGATCCTCGTGGATAGTTCAAACGTTCGACAGAAGGTAGTGAAGACAGGACAGTTGAGGCAAATGTAGAGGGAGAGAGAGATTTCAGGTTACGGCGTGTGGTGACAATGTAAGGAGTACGGAGGAGGGAGGGGGAGGGCTTTGTCCTGGATAAAACCCACGGTCTAATACTCTAACAAATGACGAGAGGTCGGGAAGGACTAGGGTTGAATGATCAAGGCTTTATTGCGACTGCAGAGAGTAACAATATCACCTGAGTTTGTTTGCAAAAGAACTGCCCCAACTGGGCCGTGAACTCTGAGGTACTCCATCTCTGTGACTTCCTAGACCAATCACAGAGCGCTAAAATCAAATCCACAGGCCCTCCCCGGTGCCCATTAACATGTATCTTATCCCGTACTATATTCTCATACATTCAAGCATTACGCACAAAAGAGTTTCATATTAAACATTACAGTTATATGAGGTAACATATTAGGCATTACCGTTATATGAAGTGAGGTCTCTGATTAAAATCCATTCATCACCTTGTTTATTAACCTGATCTTAAATCACCATGACTTACCACATTAGTTTAAGAGATGAGCCCCATTCATTAAACAGTAAATTAACAGTAAAATATGTATTTATTGTTAGGGAACAGAACGCGGAGACCCAAGTGCTGGACACAGGGAGGCGGAGACAGGGCGAGGGCAACAGGATTTATTGGTACAAGCAAGGCGGGTAGTCAGGCAGGCGGGGGGTCAGGTACCGGGCGGGCGATCGGGTAGGCAAGGGCTCGACGATGGACGAGTAGTCAGGCAGGCGGGGGTCAGGTACCGGGCGGGCGATCGGGTAGGCAAGGGCTCAGCGATGGACGGGTAGTCAGGCAGGCGAAGGTCCGATAACGGGTAGGTAGGCAGGCAGAAGGAGAACTAGAGAGAGGGAGAGGGGATTACAAAGGGAGCAAGGAATCGGGGCAAGACTGGAACAAGAGCTGGTAGGGTGATACGAACTTGTAGTAGTAAACGACGAACTGGCACCGGCCGACTGAAGTAGGGTACGATGATTAGCATATTACCGGCAGGTGCGTCGAGGGGATGAGGACCAGAAGCCACCAGCGGCCACTAAATGGGGGTGTTGGACCACGTAGCAGGACGTAGCGTAACAGCACCCCCCCCTCGACGGACGCCTCTTGGCGGACGCCCCCCCACAGCCGGGTGATCTCGGAGAAAGTCCCGGATGAGTGCGGCATCCAAGATGTGACTCCGGGGAACCCAGGAGTGGCCCCGGCCGCAGCGCCGCACATCCAGGAGGCGACGGACCGTCCAAGCCGGATGGTTGTCAATCACCCTTGGAGGAGGTGGAGGTGGGACGGGGGGGGACAACGGGCTGGAGACATGGAAGGTTGGATGCACCCGGAGGGATGGGGGGAGCCTGAGACGAACGGCACTGGGGTTAATGACTCTTTCAATTTCGAAAGGACCGATGAAGCGGGGGGAGAGTTTGGGAAGAATCCCCTTTAAGGGGAGGTCCTTAGCCCGAAGCCAAACTCCTTGTCCGGGGGCGTACTGGGGGGCCGGTAGACGACGCTTGTTGGCCTGTAGTTGAGAGTGGGAGGATGCACGGAGTAGCGCAGCGCGCGTGCGTCTCCAAGTGCGCCGGCATCTGCGCAGATGAGTCTGGACGGGCGGGACTGCTATCTCTTCCTCCAATTCAGGGAACAGGGGTGGTTGGTATCCCAGGGAGGCCATGAACGGAGATAGCCCCGTGAAGGCATTCACCAGAGTGTTATGGGCATATTCAACCCAGGGCATCTGAGAGTTCCATGAGGTGGGGCTGGCGTGGGTGATGCAACGGAGTGCGCAGAAATGAATCTCCCCATCTCCTGATTAGCTCGCTCGGATTGACCGTTGGACTGGGGGTGAAATCCGGAGGAGAGACTGGGGGTGGCGCCAAGAGCCTTACAGAATGACTGCCAAACCTGTGAGGTGAACTGGGGGCCTCTGTCAGAGACTATGTCCGCGGGAATGCCATGCAGGCGGAACACGTGTCTGACCTAAAGGTCGGCGGTCTCCCTTGAGGAGGGAAGCTTTGGGAGCGCGATGAAGTGGGCGGCCTTAGAAAAACGATCGATCACGGTCAAGATGGTGGTGTTGCCTTCAGACGTGGATAGACCGGGGACGAAGTCCAGGGCTATGTGGGACAAGGGACGGCTAGGGATGGGTAGAGGCTGTAGTAAACCGGAGCGGGGACGAGTTGAGGTCTTTTTCCGGCCGCAGGTTGCACACGCTGAAATAAATGAGCGAACGTCCAGGTCCATGGTGGACCACCAAAAATGCCGACGGATGAAGTCCAAAGTGCGGGTGATACCTGGGTGGCAGGTGAGCCGGGAGGAGTGCGCCCAGGTCAGTACCTTGGACCTTGCAGCGTCAGGAACGAACATATGGTTAGGGGGTCCGAGACCGGGATCCGGGTGCTGCCTCTGAGCTAGACGAACCGCGGACTCCACCTCCCAGGTGAGAGTGGCGATGAGACAAGCGGGTGGCAGGATGGTCTCGGGGTCTGTACCCGGGTCCTCAGGGGAGTAAAGGCGGGACAGGGCATCCGGCTTGACGTTCTGGGAGCCGGGATGGTAGGTGAGGGAAAAGTTGAACCGACCAAAATATAAGGCCCACCTGGCCTGTCGGGAGTTGAGCCTCTTTGCCGACTGGATGTAGGCTAGGTTGCGGTGGTCAGTCCAAACGATAAATGGAAGCTCCGCGCCCTCCAACCAATGTCGCCACTCCTCCAAGGCAAGCTTGACCGCCAAGAGCTCGCGGTTGCCTACATCGTAATTTTGCTCCGGCGGGGACAGCCTTCGGGAAAAGAAAGCACAGGGGTGGAGCTCGTGGTCGGAGGAGGAACGCTGGGAGAGCACCGCGCCCACTCCGGTGTCCGAGGCGTCGACCTCCACTACGAATTGGAGCAAGGGGTCTGGTTGAGTGAGGATGGGCGCAGAAATGAAACGCCGCTTGAGACCCTGAAAGGCGGTCTCCGCCTCCGGCGTCCATGCAAAGGCGCTCCTGGTGGAGGTCAGGGCCGTGAGGGGTGCTGCGATTTGGCTGTAGCCGCGTATAAAATGACAATAAAAGTTAGCGAAGCCAAGGAACTGCTGCAATCTCTTGCGGGTTGCGGGAGGAGGCCACTCGGCCACCGCAGAGACCTTGGAAGGATCCATCTCTACCCGGCCCTGGCTGATTATGTACCCCAGGAAGGAAATGGACGGGACGTGAAACTCACACTTCTCTGCCTTGACATACAGCCTGTTTTCCAACAGCCTCTGCAGGACCTGACGGACATGGACCCTGTGCTCCTCCACGTTCTTCGAAAAAATCTGAATATCGTCAATGTAGACGAAAACAGTATGGTTCAACATGTCCCGGAGGACATCGTTAACCAAGGACTGGAAGACCGCGGGGGCATTGGTGAGCCCAAAGGGCATAACGAGGTCCTCGTAGTGGCCCAACGGTGTGTTAAAAGCTGTCTTCCACTCGTCGCCCTCCCGAATACGGACCAGGTGATATGCATTGCGCAGATCCAATTTGGAGAAGACGGAGGCTCCGTGGAGGGGGACAAAGGCGGAACTGATGAGTGGCAAGGGATATTTGTTTTTTACCGTGATGTCGTTCAGACCACGGTAGTCGATGCAGGGGCAAAGCGAACCGTCCTTCTTGCCGATAAAGAAAAACCCCGCTCCTACGGGTGACGAAGAAGGGCGGATGATTCCAGTGGCGAGGGATTCCCCGATGTACTCCTCCATAGACCCGCGTTCCGGGCGGGAGAGATTGAACAGGCGGCTGCTAGGGAGGGGGGCTCCGGGGAGGAGGTCAATGGCGCTAAGGGCGATGAGGAGGCAAGGTCAAGGCGTGGGACTTACTGAACACGGCCCCAAGGTCGTGGTACTCCTCTGGGACGGAGGACAGGTTCGGAGGTTGGGCCACGGACTCCAGCTCTGGCGCCCGAGAGGACTGAGCGGACCGCAAGCACTGAGACAGGCAATGGGTACTCCATGACATGATTCGACCTGTTCCCCAATCGATCTGTGGGTTGTGGGTCCGAAACCAGGGGTAACCCAGCACGACCGGGGAGAAGGGGCTGGAAATCACCAGAAGAGATATGGATTCGTGGTGATTCCCCGAGACGAGTAGGTTGATCGGAACGGTGCGGTGCTCCACCTGTGTGAGTGTCCTCCCGTCTAGCGCCTGGGTCTCGATTGGGGAATCGAGAGGAACAGTGTCAATCCTCAGTCGCCGAACCAACTCCCGAACAATGAAGCTCTCCTCCTGGACTCTCCAGAGTCCAGGAGGATGGAGGGCTGGAGGGTTTGGTCCCGCCACATAAGGACAGCCTCCAGGAGGGGACGGGAGACTGAGGGATTACAGGAGCGACTCGCCAGGATCCCTCGGGTTACTGGCGAGCCTGTTCGTTTCCCGAGAGTGAGGGACATCCCGCTCGGAGTTGGCCTGATAGTCCACAGTAGAAACAGGCTCCGGCGTGTCTACGATGTTCCCTCTCCTCAGTGGTGAGGTGTGTGCGTCCAATCTGCATCGGTTCGAGGGAAGGGGGGGACCGAGGTGCAGCTGGAGGCTCGAAAGGGGGAGTGGTCAACGAGTGCGAACCCTTCTCTCTGCAGCGTTCTCGTAGGCGATTGTCCATGCGGATTGCGAGAGCGATCAGGTGATCCAAATCCGAAGCCTCCTCCCAGGAGGTCAACCGGTCCTTAAGCTCGCTGCTAAGCGCGTTTTGGAAGACCCCCTGGAGTGCCTCCTCGTTCCAGCCGCTCTCGGCCGCAAGGGTCTGGAACTCGACCGCGAAGGAGGCGACGTTGCGGGATCCCTGGCGAAGCTGAAGAAGACGTTGGGAGGCCTCTTTGCCCCGGACCGGATGATCGAACACCTTCCGCATCTCCTCAGTGAAGGCCTCATAATCATAGCAGACTGCGGAACCACGCTCCCACACTGCCACTGCCCATGCGAGAGCCTCGCCCCGAAGCGTGCCGATCAGGTAGGCTATCCGAGATCAATCGGTAGGGTAGGTCTGGGGCTACATCTCAAACACAAGGGAACACTGGAGAAGGAACGACCGACAGGATCCCAGGTCCCCTTCATAGCGTTCGGGGGGTGGAATGAACTGCTCCCGGGGGGAAGCCGATGAACCCGGAACTGGGACTGGTGGTTCTGGAGTGTCGGGGGCTGAGGGCGGACAGCTAGGGTCAACTCACGGAGGGAGGAGGTGATCTCTTGCAGGACCTGGTCGTGTTGGCCCAGGAGAACCCCTTGGCGGGAGATCATTACCCTGAAAGCCTCTGCGTCAGCTGGGTCCATGTTGGCCAGTTCGTACTGTTAGGGAACAGAACGCGGAGACCCAAGTGCTGGACACAGTGAGGCGGAGACAGGGTGAGGGCAACAGGATTTATTGCTACAAGCAAGGCGGGTAGTCAGGCAGGCGGGGGGTCTGGTGCCGGGCGGGCGATTGGATAGGCAAGGGCTCGACGATGGATGGGTAGTCAGGCAGGCGGGGGTCAGGTACCGGGCGGGCGATCGGGTAGGCAAGGGCTCAGCGATGGACGGGTAGTCAGGCAGGAGAAGGTCCGATAACGGGTAGGCAGGCAGGCAGAAGGAGAACTAGAGAGGGGAAGAGGGGATTACAAAGGGAGCAAGGAATCGGGGCAAGACTGGAACAAGAGCTGGTAGGGCGATACGAACTTGTAGTAGTAAACGACGAACTGGTGCCGGCAGACTGGAAATCCCCGACTGAAGTAGGGTACGATGATTAGCATATTACCGGCAGGTGCGTCGAGAGGATGAGGACCAGAAGCCACCAGCGGCCACTAGATGGGGGTGTTGGACCGCGTAGCAGGACGTAGCATAACATTTATAATAGTTAACAATGCCACTTTATTTGTCAATAGTTTGCTGGAAATAGCTTTAAGGAAAAACAATCTCGCCTACCGCTATTCCCTCTGTTGCAGTCCCTTCAGAATGCGCTGTTTCTGGTGTCTGTAGCTTTAATGCAAATGAGCTGCTGCCCATTGACCAATGAGCTGTCAGACTGAACCACAACATGGAGGAGAAGGGATTGTTGCCGTTTGCGGACTCCTGGAGCTCTATATCTATATAATATAATATAATATAATATAATAATAATACTATATATGGGTATTTATGCGATATTATATTTAATATCACGGCCAAAAGCTATGTGCGCCTCGGATGATATTATGAATCATAAAGACTCCGTCTGACGTCTCTCACACTTCCACAACAAGTAAAGACTCGTAGTGGGGTGTGTGTGTGTGTGTGTGTGTGTGTGTGTGTGTGTGTGTGTGTGTGTGTGTGTGTGTGTGTGTGTGTGTGTGTGTGTGTGTGTGACTGAGAGAGAGTGTCAGGATTCTCGTATGGACTGTTGTTTTTGTCTCCCCCTACCTGTTGGAGTGTGATAATTTTGGACTTTGTCTATGTTTGTAGCCATGTGTTGGTCATGTGCCCGGAGTAACACCCATGTCCTTATTTGGGCAACTTCCTGCCTTTGTTGGTTTCCCTCCATTTTCTCTGTTCACCTGTCTCTCATTGGGTATTGATTGGAGTATTTAAACACTCCCCTTTCTGTTCACTTTGTCAGATCGTCACGGTATGTACTGTTTGCTACCTGACTGCCACGTGAGTGAGACTAGCGTGAAGCTGTTTAAAGAGAAGTTATAGTTTACTGTTCTTCCCGGTTTTGAACCCTGCCTCTTTTGGACGAAGTCTTCTGCCTATCGGTTTTGGATCTCTTGCCCGTACCTGTCCGTCTGTATCTATCTGTCTGCCTGTTTACGAACCCTGCCTGTACCTGGAATCTGTTTTGCCTGCTGGACTGTTTGGGAATAAATCCTTTTGATCTGCAATTGATTCCCGTTCTGAGTCGTGACATAGAGCCATAATAAGTTATCTGTGTGTGTCTGAGCGAGAGAGCCATAATATTTCTCGGTGGCTTTGCCTGTTTGCTCCGTCTCTATTTTTCTTTCTATTATTCACTGTGTTGGATCAAGGTGAGAATTTGATGACCATGTGTTCCTGAACCCAGCGGTATCTGAATCAGCTTTTAGAACTTCATGAACACATGAACTCCGATTGAACTCATGCATTTAAGATGAACTCCGATTCTTTATATAGGGGTAAGGGGTGGACCCAAAAGGGAGTATTTTTTTTAGAACTGTTGTCTAACTTTTAATTGGATATGAAATACGGCACAGTTATACTATATGGTATACTATAGGTGTCCGGGAAGCCTAACCGTCACTCAGACAGACATTAAATAAACCGCTGCTCAGACGGAGCTTCACCATCCTCACACAACGCATGGCGTTATACGATGTGTCCGAAAAGACCAACGTTCATGCAGAAACGGGCGTCAACCACTGCCCAGACAGAGCTAAACACACATGTCCACACCCCCCATAGAGATATCTTCAAGATATCTCTACATCATAAAGATATCTTGAACATAAGTTTAATTGATGATTTCAACATTTGAAATAATCATTTTATCTACAGACATAGATTGGCCACATTGTTAAATAAATGATGAATTCAAGTTTTGAATCAGGGCTTTTATCTTACCATCATGACATCACTGTCTAGTGACCTCACATAAACTGACAGAGCACAGGTTTGCTATAATAAAACAGGCCTACAGGCTACTGCAGTGTTAATGATTCTTCAGCAAAGTAGACTTTTGACTGAAGCAAACGTTTACGATTATACAATGAAGCACTGCTTCATCATTCTATAGAATCAACAGTGAACAGAGGTCATTTTTGTGCTTTTGTGTGCAACTTGTCATACAAACAACTAGAACTATTCCTGCTGGTGCTGTTGTGGATACTAAATACTTGTTAAATCCAGAGCAATGGCAATGTGCCCAGCTTACATTTTCTTATACTGTTGTTGGAAGGGCTTGGCACTAGATGTATCTGAGTTAACAAACAAACTAGGTTTATAAAGTACCAACAAATACAAGTCATTGCATATATCTTCAAAGCCTTTATTGTACCCTAATGTCGGGTTATTGTTGTTACAGTTTTAAAAGAGCTTACAGAGAAAATTAAGAGGAAAAGAGTACTTGCCTTTCTTATATTTATTTTAATAGAGTTCAAAAGCACTTCCTCCTGTTTGGATAGATAATGTACAACCAAACAATCCACAGCAAATCAGCAAATCAGATCCTCCAAATAAACATATTCATAGAATCTATATTCAAGCAAAAAAGAGCAATCTAATATGACAGTTTCCAAAAGCCTGCTTAATTGCAGAGTGTGCATTTAGTCACATTGCACAATACTGGTTTGCATCAATTATAATCTGTTGAAACAAAATTTAAAACAAATACAAAAACACACACAAACAATACATTATTCGGAAGGTAATTGAAGGTGGTCTATAATGCCCTAAAATATCTTGCTCTGCAGCTTAAGATGTCTAGAGTGACAGAGTGAGTAACACAAGAGAGTGCCTTTCTCGTGTTTTGACTTATCTAACCTAAATTAACTTCTTATCTTACCCACAACTCTACCCTCATGCTGGGGCAGTTTCTATGGTAACATTATATGTATATAATAAAATGTCTCTTCAGAGCAGCGGGTTAGAACTGACTGTGTTGGGAATCACTGTGTTGTGACTGATTGTATTGGAACTTACTGACTGTGTTACGACTGACTGTGTTAGGGCGTATTCACACTTTTCTTTTCTTCACGTGGGTTTGTTAACAAATTCTGCGAAAATTGCAATGTGAAAAGGAACCGCACCAAACCAAAAGATAAACATTGTAATTTGGTCCGGACCAAAAAACGAACTAAAGGACTTTCCTGGTGGGAATATGCCCTTGGACTGACTGTTAGGACTGACTGTGTTTGGACTGACTGTTTGGACTGACTGTTAGGACTGACTGTTAGGACTGACTGTTTGGACTGACTGTTAGGACTGACTATTAGGACTGACTGTGTTTTGACTGACTGTATAAGGACTGTTTAGGGACTGACCTTGTTGTGAATGACTGTGTTGGGACTGACCGCCTGACTGTGTTGTAATGGATGTTTACGAGTAGTACTAAAACAGAAAACCAAATAGAAATAGAATGAATACCCTCACTTTTGCACCAGCGGCACATTGACAATCCGCCCAACAGAGTTTGTTGTTGTGGTTCTGGTGCTGTTGTCGAGGGAGGGCATCCTCCTCAAGAGCGCAGCTGGACAGAAGGCTTCCACATAGGCGTCCCTAAAGCCTGAGCAGCAGAAGCAGTACAGCAGAGGGTCCAACAGACAGTCGATGTAGGACAGAACCATGAGACTGTCATAGACCTGCGCCACCAGGGTCTCTACCTCCTGCATATTCAGCAGACGTATGGCCAGCAGTACTGCCCTCGCCAAGGTGCAGGGCAGGAAGCAAACGGAGAAGACGATGACCACTGACGTGACCAGGAACACAGCCCTCCTCAGCTTGGTCTTATCCCCCACCGTCTTCTTCCTCAGCCGGTGGACGATGCAGACCGTGCAGTAGAGCAGGATGACGAAGGGGATGAGGATCTGGGTGAAGAAGACTAACTTCAAAGTAAAGGGAAAATGTTTTATCTCAGAGATGGCGAATTGCTGATATTCTTTGACATAAATAAATAATAAAATAATACATATTTATGAAGACTGCCTTGTGTATTGTGGATTGATACAATTGCTAGAGAAACACTGACGTAGCTGACAGGACAGTGATGTGACGTCCATGTTATGTTTATGTTATGATAAGACACGCATTAAATAACAATGTTCTATCATTTAGTCATCGGTTAAATACTTGTTTGGTTCTTGTGGAACATTTATATTCTAGATTGGACTTCTTACTCAGGTAAGGCAGTAGCTTGATAATGATTCATTTATTTAAAGGGCGATGGTAGGTCGATCGTCAATCATTTCACTACATTTCAAAGACTTTCTGTGGTCTTTCAACTCAGCGGAAACGAGACCATCATTTCTAAGCCTGAATGGATATGATTTGCAATACCTCTCGAAAAGTGTCTGTGACGTTGTGGGAGGCGTCGGTGCGCCCGTGGCTGTTGCAGCACTCAAAGCCCTCCACCATGGTGGGGATGGTGAGTGGCAGGAGGAGGAGCCAAATGAGCAGCGAAATCAACGGGGACTTCCGGAAGAATTTGACACAGTTCCTCTTGCCCAGGTGCACCACATTGAAGTAGCGGTCGATGGACAGCGTGGTGAGGAAGGCGATGCTTGCCCCGCGGTTTATGAAGAGCATGAAGAGCATGACCTGGCATTGGGTCTTGTCCTGGCTCCGCCGCAGGCCGTGCTGGTAGTTGTAGGCCTTGGCTGGCAGGCACACCATGAGCAGGAAGTCAGCCACTACGATGTTGAAGAGGAACACGCTGTTGGTCTTCCAGAACTTGAACCTTGATAAGAGTTGTACAGAAGTGTATTAGCAGTGCTTCTCAGCCTTGACCGACCAAAAAGCGTTCATTGGAACTCACAAATAAACAACAATTTTCAAAGTATATTGGTAACATCAGATAACGATGCTGTGTTCAGTTGGAATAAGGGTGTGTTGACTGATTCTTGTTGGCAGTGGCCCTGGATCGAGATCTGAGACAGCAGCACACAGGCCTTATTTGGACTATTATGTTTTCTGGTGATTTTGTAAGAAATAGCAGGTGTTACACCTCAAACAATCCTAATATAAAATTTGTTAGAGGTATGTACTGCACGGAGTAAAAACATTGATTTCATGCCTGGCAAGAATGATACCATCACTTTGTGATTGGTACCACTGGAGAAGAAAAAATTAAGTAGATCTGTCTTGCACTATTTGTGTGTGTGTGCTCTTTTAATAATTTGTGCCTGTGGAACATGTTTTCATATAGTATGTGTAAGCGGTTGTGCTATAGTATTTAAAATGATGATGATAATGAAGAATAGGTTCACTAGATTAGTTTCAATGTGTATGTTACCTGAAAAGGAAGATGTATAGGACTGAGACGTTGAGAGGCAGACCAAACACAAACTCTCCAACCATAAGCCAGGACAGGACCTGGTACGTGAGAGGGTCAGTGGTGTTGCAGTGGTCCATAGGCCCAACGCTGACATTAGAGTTGGTCATGTCAAAATAAGTCTTCAACAAATAAATTCCTGAAGAAAAAACTGCGGTCTGTCCCCAAACGAACACCAGAGCACAGGCTTCCCACTGGCAGGGTCGTCACATCCCACAGAAACATCCAGAAAGCTCTTCAAGTAATTCCTTAACAGTGATATAACGTCCTGCTGATGGACTGCTCTCTCGTAGTATTCTCTCGCTCTGTGTTTCTCTTAGTTGTGTGGCTGCTGGTTCAGAGGGGAAAAGATTAGATATTGTCTAGAGGTGTGGTTAAGAAGAGGAAGGCTGATCTGTGTAGGAAGCAGCTAACATGAAGAATGTTTGTCTCAGGTTTCTACAGAAGAGAAAAAAACATCAGCACTCAAGATGACACATGCCCGAAGATGACATGACTAGGGGACTAGATTATTAGGAAAACAGATTTGTTTTTTTTATTTTCCAACGAATAACGGCTGACGCTATTAAAGTGGGCTGACGCTATTCTGAATACTATTGAACATATTAATAACATCAAGCTAAACAACATCACCATGGCAAAATGTACAGTGTCTACAAGAAAACATTGTGCTTTTGCATGCAAACCATCTGCCAAATGCCGTAAATGTATTTTATGCATCCTCTTCAAATGGCTTTCACATTCACCTTCAGTTTCACATAACTGCCGAGCACAACACAGAGACTGGCTTGATGTGTAACTAGAGGATCATAATGGTTGAAATATAAACTATTTAGCTAGGACAAACATGTGCACTGGCTGAGACCCTGGCTCAAACATAATGCAGAATTTTCTAGAACATAAGATTGGGGGTTGGGTGCTACCGAATACTATATGCGTAAATAATATTTTTGTATCACAACCCAAGATACCCTAAATCGAACTTTTTTAAGTGAATCATTGACATTGTTGAAGTTAATCCATAGAGCGGCAGGTTTGGTTGTTAACTAAAGTTAAAAGAAATGTGCAGGGATATTCACACACAAGAAAGACACCATCACAATTTGTTGGGTTTTGCATTTTCTAATCTATGGATCCAAACAAGAAATTGCCATTGTGTAGATAACCAAATTACCCCTGCATTACGTCATCAACAAATTCACCCAAACACCACGCTGTGATAGTGACAAGGCTTTAATCGTAAACTAGATAGCTTATCACTATATTGTGGACATATTGAAAAAATATTACTCAAATCGGGGCTAGGCCATCACGTTTGGTAAATGTGACTGAGGTAATCCTTCCATGTAATCCCTTTATACTCATTGATCCAACAGTAGAGGTTTGACAATACAGGGTGTCTTCATGCTCAATGGATTACTGTTACCACCATTTATGACTTGGCTGTTGCACACATTTAGGCTTGTTGAGCTTAGAGGCACTTAGTATGTCACTTAACAACAGTAACTACAAGCAGATGTAACATTGTACCTTACTCTGCATAGGGCATTTTATACCTGGTCGACATATGATTAATTATAATATATAATTTTGTTCTTTGAACTGGTGAATAATTAGGTAAATTCTGAGAAATGACAGCTGAAATACTAAGAAAAACCTCCACTTTTACCCATTACTCATTTAACCATTTAAATTTGATAGAACTCAGATTTGATTTTGTACTTATGTACAGATTTTTCATAAATAGTTATTCTCATGGCTTGCCCCATTAATAAAGGGTTTATTAGATTTACCCTATAATTGTTTCGATGTAAATTGACAAATGACATCAACACTAACCTGGTATCAACCTTCACAGGAAGAGTGTTTTCATAGTGTCATACTAGTTACGTTCCATACTTGGTACGTTCTTGTAGATTTTTTTACAACCTACTCAGGAAGTAAGACGAAACTGTACCATAAAAGGAAGGCTTGTAGGATAAGTTTTGGTGGTATTAAGTATTGTCATGTTTTTAACATATATCTTGAAATAGATATTCCATAGTCCATGCAATAAAATTGAAGTGTAGTGTTAAAGGATGCCTTGTTTGGGATGGCGACCATGGTTGCTTTCCAGGTCTTATCGACATTGTTCATAGCTTGAACCATTTTCGACCAACTCAACTCCTATTTGGCCATATGTTAAATAAATCAAACTAGTTTATATTTAAATTAGACCAATATTGTCAAATCAAGGCCAAACAATCATTTGTGAAAACGGGTTGCAGGAAAGCCTTCTGGATCACATCAGGATGAAAACTGGCAAGACCAATTTTTGACACAAAATGATATTGTGAACATTATGTACATATTATACATACAGATATTGTAAAATGAATGTGTCTGGGACAACGTCACATCAGGACTCGACCCATTGTCACAACAGTAAGGGGCAATTAATGTTGGATTTGTTATTTTTGAACTCATCTTTTGTGCAGTCTGGTACATACGATTCCCATCTGCGAGTGGATCGTTCATTTTGTTCTGTCATTCTTGTTTTTGCACATCACTTTAAAGGGACTCACAAATATTTATGACTCACGAGTCCAACCATTTTTTAATTGGTGTTTAAATATTTTTACGAAAGTAAATCCTCAGACACAGGTGCTTTGCTTTTCCATGTGCCAAAACAAACCTAATTATGATTATTGATAATGAATACTCGAATGTTGGCTATACCTTGTACTGTTTGTCTACCTGTCTGCTTAGAAACCTCAATCAAGGCCTTAAATGACAAGTCAGCCAAATACAAGAACCATCAAGGCAGGTTTTAATCTCAACTGTACTTTGTAGTTATTATGGACACGCATGCGCATTACTTCTATGATCCGGTATGCTCGATCCATATCTGTGAAGGGTTCATTCTTCTTATATTGCAGATTCACAAATTAATGATCCGAAGATCTGAGTCCGAAGAAAGATCCAAACCGCCCATCACCAATTTGCAATCGAAATCAAACGTTTGTTGAATCAATATACAATTTGTATTAGGACAATATATGTTTCAGTTTTACATTAAAATAATCACAGCACCAAACATTTAGTCAGTTCAAGATAGACATTAAATGGATGTTATGTTATAACATGAACTATTCAACCCACAATTTGCAAAATTGTGGCTCGACCAAAAGGGGGTGCGCCTCGGTGAAATGCCGCAAGAAAGCATGGAGGTTTCACACTCCCGAACAAACAATTATGGTGTGTTCGAGATGCCTCGTACATGACTGTTGAAGTTAAGGATGGCAGCTTCCTAATACGTTGCACTCTGAGAGAAATAGTTGGGACGGAGACGATGACGTACTTCGATCATCGTCAGGATATCCACCCGGGGAAGAAGCCAGGCAGGTTCCCTCAGCACCCCGTCCAAGCTGTGCCACACTGACCTTGAAGTGATGGGAGGACTCTGGAAATGCCAATCAGCGGTCAAGAAGGCAGACTCCATCTTGGCCTACGCATCCCTCATGACTGTCAACTTCCTGGCCCTTACAGAGACGTGGATCACGAGGAGGAGACGAGGAGTCCGGGAACCAACTTGACCTGATATTCACAAGGTCCTGCGTTACCTCAGCTCTCTCTGTTACTCCGCTCCCTGTGTCTGACCATCACTTTGTTGCTTTTTCTCTCCCCTTGAAGCTATGGTAGAAAATAATGAAGGTTTAAAAGGACATCACTGCCAAATCTTGGAATATATTAGTGGAGAGAAATGTACCAGCAGGGGGGGAGGGGCAGGCTCCAGTCCCTGTTCCATTGTTATTCAACACCTCAGAGGGTCCGGAGTTGACCGGCAAACACTCAGACAGACATCTGTAGTCAATGACATCAGTCCATTTCCCAGTCCAGTTAAGTAATGTTAACTTTAAAGGGGACATATAATGAAAACAACACTTTTCCTGGGATTTGGGGTGTGTTTTTGGGTCTCTGGTGCTCCCACACGCATGCAAACTTTGACAATTTTTTGAGTGAGATATGCATTTCTGAAAGTACCCTGCCTACAGTTACCAAACGAGCGAGTCAGTTTCGGCGCCCCCTCCTACGTAGGAAGGGGGCACAGTTGAATATTACCTCCCACTTCCCCACTCCCCTCCAATCAAAGCATAGCTAAGATTTTGTGGACCAGCGGACGAGCAGCTCCGGCGGGGGGAACTCGGCGCTAGCCCTGCAGCTAAGCTCCAGGAGTACAATCCCTTTCTCTGGAGGAGGGGACATGGAGGAGAATGGGATTGTACTCCCGGAGCTGAGCTGCCGGACTGCCGCTGAGCTACCCCTGCCGGACTGCCGCTGAAGCTTCCGTGGCAGCTCCGGCGGTGTACTCCGGTAGCTGAACTGCGGCCGAAGCTTTCCGGCTGCTCTGGCGGGTGTACCCCGGGAGCTGAACTGCCGCCGAAACTGGCAGGGCCGGCGGGGGTAGGTCTTGGCGGCAGTCCGGCAGCTCCGGCACGGGGAGCTTGGTGGCAAGTCCGGCAGCTCAGCTCCCGGAATACAATCCCTTTCTCCTCCATGGCGCAGTTCATGGACTTTCTCCTCCATTTCGCGGTTCATGGCCAAAGTTCCTTTCTCCCAATTCCTCTCAACCATGGCCGAGATACCCCCAATATAGTCCAGGGGGGACCTGTCCCCAGGAGTGTGAGAAGCCATCTCTGTTCGTGCAGAACTCTTTGGATCTGCACCATCTGCTGTTCAAACAACACCTTCTCTGGAACCAGACAACATGTTGAATGTTTAAATACAGAAATACATACAACTGTGTGCATATGATTTCACAACTATTTTTGTCTTTTCTATCTATTGGAAAGAAAGTGGATAAACTAGCTAGATATGTTGATAACATTTCAGTTCAATATGTATATGAGGAAATGTAGGAGATAATGGTATATATGTAGCCATGAGTACAATATGAATGAACGAATTACAAATATTGTGGATGGATTTAAAAATAAATCAAGCAGCTAATATTTACATGCCGAGCCATCTGCTGGCCAGTCTGTTACACTGCAGGGCGGAACGGAGGCCCTGGTCAAGTCCACATCTGTAATCACAGCTGACCGCGTCGGTCCTCAGGCATAGCGCCTGTTCCGACCACTTTTCCTCATTTGGAACCGGACCAGTTTTTCTGATACCAATGTTCATTTGAAACTGAACCACGCTACAATCACTTCTAATTTCTCATGTGCGGTGAGTCCAGTCATGCAACGGTTAAATATCGCTCGGTCCCCACCGTCGCTACACACTGTGTTCAATGGCCCTCGGTCCCCACCGTCGCTACACACTGTGTTCAATGGCCCTCGGTCCCCGCCGTCGCTACACACTGTGTTCAATGGCCCTCGGTCACCGCCGTCGCTACACACTGTGTTCAATGGCCCTCGGTCCCCGCCGTCGCTACACACTGTGTTCAATGGCCCTCGGTCCCCGCCGTCGCTACACACTGTGTTCAATGGCCCTCGGTCCCCGCCGTCGCTACACACTGTGTTCAATGGCCCTCGGTCCCCACCGTCGCTACACACTGTGTTCAATGGCCCTCGGTCCCCACCGTCGCTACACACTGTGTTCAATGGCCCTCGGTCCCCACCGTCGCTACACACTGTGTTCAATGGCCCTCGGTCCCCACCGTCGCTACACACTGTGTTCAATGGCCCTCGGTCCCCACCGTCGCTACACACTGTGTTCAATGGCCCTCGGTCACCACCGTCGCTACACACTGTGTTCAATGGCCCTCGGTCCCCGCCGTCGCTACACACTGTGTTCAATGGCCCTCGGTCCCCACCGTCGCTACACACTGTGTTCAATGGCCCTCGGTCACCACCGTCGCTACACACTGTGTTCAATGGCCCTCGGTCCCCGCCGTCGCTACACACTGTGTTCAATGGCCCTCGGTCACCACCGTCGCTACACACTGTGTTCAATGGCCCTCGGTCCCCGCCGTCGCTACACACTGTGTTCAATGGCCCTCGGTCACCACCGTCGCTACACACTGTGTTCAATGGCCCTCGGTCACCGCAGTAACTACAAACACTAGGCCAAATTTAGAGGGTCGTTGTGTCGTTGTGTACTAAAGAAGTTGAGTATGAAATGTAATTTGCCATAGGTTGTAGCAGGCCCCGCTCCTCCCTAGGCTTACTGGTGAAACATGGTTCTGATTCACTGGCTCATTAGTGTGTGTGGCGTCTGGTGTATGGTGTGGTCAAAGCCATGAGGAGAGATTACACATCAATGCGAGATTGGTTGGAAAATATGCACACCATGACGGGTATCGCACAGAAATAAATAATGTTTAATAAATTAGAATTGATTAGAGAATGAGTAAAACAATTATTTATTACTTTTTATGGATTGAGGAAGAAAATGTTAAATTGCACACATTGAAAGTATAATTAAGGTTTGATTTACAAAAACATTAATTAAACTGCTTGCAGTAGAGACAATTTAAAAACGCTTGATAAAACAATGCATTTAATGAAGGATAAACCCACCATCGGCCCATCCCCCCTGTGACAGAGGGACACACACACTTCTGAGGTCATACGGTCACAACGTAAGCATTATTGTGCTTTAATAGGATAGGCTCTATATAGGCTTCCTAAATACAAGGCCTGCCATCCCACCATGGCATTATAAGATCTCTTGGCCACCTATAAAATAAAGTGTTAAATTAAAGAATGTCAATAAAAGCCCTATACAAGACCTAAATATAATTTCATAGGCCTTACCTATGATTTCCTACTCTCAGGAGAGGAAACATAATAAAGATGTAACCAATAGATGGGGTTTATTATTGTTAGTGAAATAGATCTTTGCCTCCCGCAGCATGCAGTGTGTTGACTGCCAGAACACTGGATGAACGCAGTTAACCTGCCAGCTTGGAGCACGAAACGTGATTGATTGCTCCTGTAAGTTAGCAAATACCATTCTAAATAATAGTGATCAATGTAACGATGAATTACAAAAGTAGAATCAAATAAATATACAAAGATATTGGCACTTAATGGATTATGGAGTTGAGATCTCTAAATGTAGCTTGTATAAATGAGAAGCCTATTATTTCAGATAAAAATAAAACCACACATCAAAGTGCCTTGACACTTGATTTCATTATTTCCCTAAAAGGAATTATTATCATGCACTCAAACAATGCAATCTAGGCCTTTATAAAAATATGAAACACCAGACTCTTCTTTAGCCAACAGTGTTTAGCCAACAGCATTTCCACAGTGCTCTTGCTTTGTGTTACTACTTTGCAGTGCATTCAGGCCCCGTCCACACGTGCGAAAACGTTATTTCCCTCTCCGTTTTCCTTTGATGCGTTTCAGGAATATCACCGTAAAGACGGACTCATTGTGAAAACGCATTGAGCTGTAGAAACGCTGTAGAAAATATTCAAGGCGCTGGTCCTCCACAAAAATAAAAGTGGAGCGCAACAAGCCTGCGCGCATCCAGCCTGCGCACTGGATACAAACATTCAGTCGAGGAGGAGATTAAACCTTTTAAATTCAGCAGAAAAACTATTTAATGCACAGTTAGTAACTACATTTACCAAGGGGCTGTATTTAAAGCTACAAAAAGAATACAAATAAAAAAATTGAAAAAAAATTAAACGCAACTCAAAAGGCGCGTTCACTCTCCTGGTGATAACGAGACGGGGCGCCAGTGTCTTACGCGTGTTCCCGACAGCGACCGTTCATGTGCACTGCGTTGGGAATCTAAAAGTTCTTCACAGCAGAGGTTTTTTATCAGATAAAAAACAGTCAGAACTAAACAGAACTTAGTAGGATCAGTTTCAAGTCTGCATGCCTTTATTTCCTTGATGCCTATCACCTACTATCCTTTTGCTTTTATTTATGAGAAGCACATACAGTATTGCCACTGTATGGAAGGCAACACTTATTAGCCCTTATCTAGAGCTGGTTAACCAGTAAACAACGTTTAAAACTGAGCAAAGTCATGCCAACAGACGTTACAACGTCAATCAATAGTAGGCTAAAGTATGTGATATGATGGTTGATTCTTTTACATTGAGTAAAATGTTCATGTCCCGCGCTTCACTAGTATACCATACGCCACCAACTGGGCAACTCTGTTATCAAAATCTGGTAGAATCATAAGAGCGTCATCATGAGGTGTTGTTCACGAGAACTTTCCGATGTCGCAAAAATGTTTCCCCCATCACTTTCACCGATATGAACGCACCATTATCACCTGCATTTCTGACGTTTTGATCCCAGAATGCGTTATGTTATGCGAGGCAACGCATAATTTGGAATTTCCCACGTGAGAATTGACAACTCCTATCAAAGAGGCGTGCCCTCTCCCAAACTATGTTTGTTCAAACTACGAGAAGTGCACCTGTGTCCGACTTGACGTGGTGAAAACTTGACGTGTTTCTGACTAGTTCCGGTCCAAGTGATGGGTCGTTCGCGACCGAATCAGTACGAATGAACAAATCTTTGAAGGTCCCATGACATGCCACCAGATGTGGGCTGATTAGCCGTTTCAAGCCGTTTTGGAAATCTGCCCCTTATGACGTCACATGTGGGCGTGTCCAGTGGACTGTAGCAAACGTTGCTCATCTATCGTCACACATCTAGGTGGACACGCCCACCTGTGATGTCATAAGGGACAGATTTCCACAACGGCTTGCAACGGCTAATCAACCCACACCTGTCATGGCACGTTTAACACGAACAAACCAAACTGATTCTTCTCTCGTTCTTCTCGTTCATTCTCAGACTCGACTCCTCCCAGACCCAAGAGTCGCTGACTCGCTGTTCGTTCACTGACTGTGAGTGGTGAAGAGGGTAGAGGCTTAGTGAGCGAGCGTACGATAATACGATTCAATATCAGTAAAATGATAAATGCATGCTCTCTCTGTACTTTCTGTGTCATGCCAGGTTAAACAAATATTTGAATGTCTCGTCAATCTGTCTCATTCTTTCATGGTCCGTTCTCCCCCGGGACCCCCACCATCATTGCTAAATCAAATATATTATCTTGCTGATATGTTAAACATCCAATAATCAACTACATCCCCCCACTGAGCTGAACCGTGCATTCCATGATTCGATTCACCGCTCCCGGAAATTCGACTGAACGATTAAACAAACAAACAATTCTGAACGACTCTTCTTGGCGAACTGACCGTCGCGAACTGAATCAAGGAAAATAATCATTGAATCCATCACGTGCATGCATGGGCTCCAATGCAGACGATGTGAAACACGCCTAATGAGATCCGTCGACGGACGGAGGTAGTGTGAAGGCGCTCTATTATGCGGTTTCACCAAATAATCGACTCCGTGTGGACGGGGCCTCAATTACATAAATTGTTTTTTAAGTATGGCTAAATATTTATTTTAGTGTTGACTAGATTTTGTGTTGAAGTGTGCCTCTCAGGGGCGCTGCCTGGCGGGGAAAAGTGGTACTGATTCTAAGGGCCCAGCCCAACGCAGCACGGCCCACGGCCCGCGGATGGCAATTAATAATATAATATATTATTGCCTTTTTTTTTTTTTTGAAATGTCTTGAAATGTTTTTTGTTTTGAAAAAACAGTCGATAGATGTTGGGGGGGGGGGGTGGGGGGCCCCAAAATTAGAATCTTTCATAGGGCCCAAAATTCCTGGCAGCGCCCCTGGTGCCTCTACAAACTGCACGTTATGGACTAGCCTACCCAAAATAAACTTTACGGACTTGGGAGGAGGTGAAGGTGAAGGTGGTGGTTAGAAAAAGGACTGGAAACCAAACTAATCTGCAAGCTCATGTTTTTCTTTTGCTCTTGCATACGTCTGGCCCCCTCATATCCACCTGATCTGGACCAGAACACACAATCACCACCGTTCATCAATTGTGGGGCAGGTTTGATACTGTAACGAGCTGGGTTAATGTGGTTCGGTTATTATGCGTTCAGCAGCAATGCAAATGTCCTCATGTGTTGGGTGATGCACTAATGTTATTAGTGGGGGTTAATAAGGGATTGTCTCGCGAGAAGGGGGGGGGGGACAACGTGAGGGAGGGTCCGGAAGCGGGGGGTGGTGGTAGTGAGACCTGTGTTACGGCTAGATGTACGAGTGGTCACGGCCAACAGTGATCGGAGATAAACTGTGGATTTATCAAATAAAGAGCAGGATTGTAAGCCGGACATCGACTGTTTATTCAACGCTGCACCACGTGAGGTGGTCGTTACAATACGATGACTCTATAGAGGGGAAGATGTTTACTAACTTAATCCTTTAAAATTGCGAAATTCGTTAAAGGAAGTCATTAGGTGCTTTTGAATTCATGATATTAACCTGACAGATTCCATGTTCTGCCGTTAAGACGAGCGGCTGGCACTATGCTCTCTCTCTCTCCTGGCTGCGCGCTGCATAATGTGTGTGATTGTGGATTGCATGAGTTATAATATGCGACCGAATTCGGGGTGCTAGTGCGTGTATTTGCGTGTTGGTAGGGGTCCATGGCTGGTTTGTGTCCAGGGCCCGTGGTCATGTTAATCCGTCCTTGCGCATGAGAGACGCGGTACAGCATAAGAGAAGAGAAGAAAAGAAAATTGATAATAATGGATACCAATTCCAGAAACATAATTATTTGAATATAAATTAATTCATTTATTGCTGGATAGTAAGCACATAAAAAATACACCATAAGAGAAGAAAATGCCAACTTCACATTTAAGAAAGACTACTGGGGGCAACATAAGTTTAGCCTCTTTTTTTTACCACATGTGAATTGGAATTCAAGTGGCCTTAAATATTCCCGATGGCCGGGTCCGACCTAAGTGATTCTCACTGTTGGCGATAACCTGATTGAAATCAATACGAAAAGAACGCGTGGATCAAAGAGCGCTTGTTGTAGTCAATCTTCGGAAAATTGTAGTTTCACACGCTAGAGGTCGGCAATACCCGCCGTCGCGCAATGACGTCGGTTAGGAAGAGTGGAGTCGAATTCCTTTTTAACAGTGCTGTCTTTTCCTATGTTCGAAAGGAAGCACCTTTTCATCTCTCCTTGACCCGATGACATTTTCCACAAAGGTTAAGGAAAGGAGGCAAAAAGATTTGGAGATTTGAGATTTTTTTTCGTAGAGGCCCTGAGACTATTTGGACAAGCTCAACCAAATGTTGATTAAACTAACATCTGTCTGTCCATACCATTTAAAGATGATTAAATATGTTATATCATTCACAATATTGAGCATAATTTATTTATGCAATATAACTATAGCATCAATCAATACGGTATGTATATTTTTCAAATACCAGTTTTCTGGTCTAAACTTGTGTTCGTACAAAACCTTGCTAAAAATTTCAAAGAAGTTGTTGCTAGTCAGTATATTGTGTGGACGACTGTTTGTAAACCTCTTCCTCACTCTTGGCATACTGAAAACCATCGGAATACAATAAGTGATTTATTCACTGTATGACAAACAATAATGGCTTACTTTTTGCTAATGGGCGAATACAATAAGATAAGTTAGTAAAAATTAAGGAAATGATTGCATTCACTTCAATGATTATATACCTCACAATGACGTGCATCTAAAAATGTATACATTATAACGTGATCTTGGATGAATTATCCTTATATGTACCCCACAATGACTTGTTTCTGTTGTTTATGTCAACAAAATGAGTTAAGAAAAGAATAGTGAACCAAACTGTTTTTGGAATCAAAAACAGAAACACCCTGCAGGTTAAGATTTTGAAGTATATGTGTTGCGACTAAACCCTTTAAATATCTGGAGCATATTCACTTAAAGGTCCCATGACATGCCACCAGGTGTGAGTGTGATGAGCCGTGCCCACTTTTGATGTCATAAGAGCCAGAGTTTCCAAACGGCTTGTAACGGCTAATCACACTCACACCTGGTGGCATGTCATGGGACCTTTAACACAAAAGATTTTGAATCAAGCTCCAACAGCGCTGCCCCTAGTGTTCAGGGTGGCCACGGTACGCATAGGGTTCTTCATCTCTGGGTTTCCATTGGGCAGGAGACTCCGGTCCCCTTCAGCCCGCAGTACCCTCTGGGGTTCTTATGGAGGTACTGCTGGTGGTCGTCCTCTGCGTAGTAGAAGGTCTTGGCCTCCACGATCTCTGTGGTGATCTGACCCAGACCTTCTTCAGCAAGTACCTGGCGAAAAAACATGAAGGACATCATAGTTCTGAGTGTCTACACGTTAGACCATTTCCCAATCATGGAGCATTGTACAATTCAGTGTTCCTAGACTATTATTATTACCAAGACTATGGCTGCCCGCCATAGTCGCCTTTTTTCCTGCAATAGTTTAATAATGAACCAAAAATATCATTACATTTTCTTTACAAACGTTTACACTTGCACGTCTGCTTTTCCAACACGGTCTAAAATACCGGCGAAGGTAAGGCAAATTAAGGTCCGTAATTTGCCTTACCTTCAGGCACATCAGGCACACGAATAAAGGACATTGTTTCAACTATTTCCATGTTTGATGTTCCCTGTTTGATAGATAAAATAGGCTCAACGATCGTATGGGCCAACAGACACAACACAATCCAAGAAAGAACGAAAGAACAAGAGAAAGACACAAAGAAAGAAAGATGACAGAGAGAGAGCTGAAGAAAGACCTCAAGACAGATTAAGGAAGAGGAAAGAGAGAGAAGAGAGCAGAGATGGCCTACGGACAGCCAGTCGTGAAAGCAGGCATACAATGTTGTATTGTTTCATGCCTCGATATTGGATTTGGATCTGTATGGAAATGTACATGGATGGATGGTAACACTAAACCTGTTCCTACTGTTGGCTGTGGGCCGTGCCCCAGCATGCGGTGCACTTTGGGATCAGTTCAATATAACTTTTAGCAGCCTTAGAATGAAGGCTTAAACCATGAATCAGGATGGCTTTATGTTTTTAATATGTGTAACTGAGTACAATAAACGGATGGGTTACCTAGGCATTACTTTCAGCCCTCTGGCTGAATAGGACCATTACCTTCTGGTACTGGTCTCTGGAGGCCTGGGCCTGCTCCAGCTGCTCTGAATAGGACCATTACCTTCTGGTACTGGTCTCTGGAGGCCTGGGCCTGCTGCAGCTGCTCTGAATAGGACCATTACCTTCTGGTACTGGTCTCTGGAGGCCTGGGCCTGCTGCAGCTGCTCTGAATAGGACCATTACCTTCTGGTACTGGTCTCTGGAGGCCTGGGCCTGCTGCAGCTGCTCTGGGGAGTAGGTGTAGATCGCCGAGCGGTAGGTCGTCCCCACATCGTTTCCCTGACGCATGCCTGCAGAAACACAGTCAGACCCTCGACCCACGTTTCTTAATGGACAGCCGGGGGAGGAGCCTAACCAGCAGGGAGGAGCCTAACCTCCAGGGGAGGAGCCCAACCACCAGGGAGGAGCCTGACCACCAGGGGAGGAGCCCAACCACCAGGTAGGAGCCTGACCACCAGGGGAGGAGCCCAACCACCAGGGAGGAGCCTGACCACCAGGGGAGGAGCCTAACTACCAGGGGAGGAGCCTGACCTCCAGGGGAGGAGCCCAACCACCAGGGAGGAGCCTGACACCAGGGGAGGAGCCCAACCACCAGGGAGGAGCCTGACCACCAGGGAGGAGCCTGACCACCAGGGGAGGAGCCCAACCACCAGGGAGGAGCCTGACCACCAGGGGAGGAGCCTAACTACCAGGGGAGGAGCCTGACCACCAGGGGAGGAGCCCAACCACCAGGGAGGAGCCCAACCACCAGGGGAGGAGCCCAACCACCAGGGAGGAGCCTGACCTCCACGGGAGGAGCCTAACCTCCAGGGGAGGAGCCTGACCACCAGGGGAGGAGCCTAACCACCAGGGGACGAGCCTGACCACCAGGGGAGGAGCCTGATCTCCAGGGGAGGAGCCTGATCTCCAGGGGAGGAGCCTGACCTCCAGGGGAGGAGCCTAACCACCAGCGGAGGAGCCTGACCACCAGGGAGGAGCCTGACCACCAGGGGAGGAGCCCAACCACCAGGGAGGAGCCTAACCACCAGGGGAGGAGCCTAACCACCAGGGGAGGAGCCTAACCACCAAGGGGAGCCTAACCACCAGGGGAGGAGCCCAACCACCAGGGGAGGAGCCTGACCACCAGGGAGGAGCCCAACCACCAGGGGAGGAGCCCAACCACCAGGGAGGAGCCTAACCACTAGGGGAGGAGCCTAACCACCAGGGAGGAGCCTGACCTCCAGGGGAGGAGCCTAACCACCAGGGGAGGAGCCTAACTACCAGGGGACGAGCCTGACCTCCACGGGAGGAGCCTGACCACCAGGAGAGGAGCATGACCACCCGGGAGGAGCCCAACCACCAGGGGAGGAGCCCAACCACCAGGGAGGAGCCTAACCACTAGGGGAGGAGCCTAACCACCAGGGGAGGAGCCTAACCTCCAGGGAGGAGCCTAACCTCCAGGTTTAGACTGCTGTACAATCACTTTCCAACACGATGTGGAGGCTATATTGCGTTTAATCTATGTTCAATTCCGTAATGTCGGCTAAACATTATTTTCAAGTAGACCACCACGCTGTATCTTGCAAGAGGCTCAATGACTATTGCGAATTGTAAAGGTGAACTTGGACACGCTAGCCGGGCCCCACGTGTCCAGTGGCCATGTATTGTAATCCAAGCTGTTGGTTTGTTATATAATCTACGAAGGCACTTATTACAATGTTCATGCATGCCAAATTTTTCAAGAACTGGAAAATCCAGATAATAGATGTAGGTTTACATAACAGTCATTCAATTCACATTGAACAAGGTCAAAGCAGGCGAAATATGGATTCATACTCAAGCTATTTAATGCATAACAAAGCAGTCCATTATGCAGTCTTTTAAGCTGTTGTAGAATCGAGGGGGCGTTGCGTTTTGCAAATCTATTGCAAAATAAAATACAACGCCCTAAAGTGTGGCATTATGAAAGCTTAAATGCAATCATTTATGTGAATTTTAATGAATACACGTCTACAATGAGGTGTATTTTTGACCCTTTCGCCTTCCAGTTCATGAGCTCCAATGAGGGAGGATTCTGTTTGTGTTCAATGGTTATAAACACCTGGTGCCATCTGGCCTGTTGGTGTTCAATGGTTATAAACACCTGGTGCCATCTGACCTGTGTGTGTTCAATGGTTATAAACACCTGGTGCCATCTGGCCTGTTGGTGTTCAATGGTTATAAACACCTGGTGCCATCTGACCTGTGTGTGTTCAATGGTTATAAACACCTGGTGCCATCTGACCTGTGTGTGTTCAATGGTTATAAACACCTGGTGCCATCTGGCCTGTTGGTGTTCAATGGTTATAAACACCTGGTGCCATCTGACCTGTGTGTGTTCAATGGTTATAAACACCTGGTGCAATCTGGCCTGTGTGTGTTCAATGGTTATAAACACCTGGTGCCATCTGGCCTGTGTGTGTTCAATGGTTATAAACACCTGGTGTAATCTGGCCTGTGTGTGAAAGCTGCCTCCGCATTCTGAAAAGTGTTTAAAGTACCACCATTGGTCCTGAAAGGTGTTTCAGGTGTAGTAGTGACCCTTTTTCCTTCCATAGTTTTTCAGAGCCACCGCACTTTCTGTAGTGGATACGCGTTATTAACGGTGATTACAAAAAAAATTGGATCCAAGTGGTTTTCAACCTTTGACTTGACCATATGCAAACGTATAAAATAGATAATATTTTATAATCATTTTTTTTTAATGATTATTAAAATATTTATTATCATTTCATTAGCTATATTATTTGTTTTATTATAATTGTGCGCACCAAGAATCAAAATGTTGATTTAGTATTCTAGCAACAAATATGCTTCCTCGCAATACTCGGTTTAATACTGCCTTTTTGATCCGTTTAATCAAACAGACATGCAAATGTACCTTACACCAACAGTAGCCAACTATTGTAGAGAGTTTCTACTTGTGCTAGGGTTAGTGAACAAATAATTCATTATTTCTGATTTACAACCCTCCAGGAATGGGTCTTAAGGAACGAGCCTCTAAGAACAGGTATAAACGGATACAAACCCGGGCGCAAGGCCACCATGTACCTTGAGTAGGGTTGTGGTTTTCCCAGAAGACCTTCAGCAGCTCGGAAAAGGAGTTCGGAGAGAAGACAACCCGCACCACCTCAGTGTGTCCCGTCTTACCTGTGGGGGAATAGCTGGGTGAACATTTCTTAAAATGGATCTAGAAGAACACTCCAGGATTCACCACCGCCCTGCCTCCAGACGTCACCGCCGCCCTGCCTCCAGACGTCACCGCCGCCCTGCCTCCAGACGTCACCGCCGCCCTGCCTCCAGACGTCACCGCCGCCCTGCCTCAGACGTCACCGCCGCCCTGCCTCAGACGTCACCGCCGCCCTGCCTCCAGACGTCACCGCCGCCCTGCCTCCAGACGTCACCGCCGCCCTGCCTCCAGACGTCACCGCCGCCCTGCCTCCAGACGTCACCGCCGCCCTGCCTCCAGACGTCACCGCCGCCCTGCCTCCAGACGTCACCGCCGCCCTGCCTCAGACGTCACCGCCGCCCTGCCTCCAGACGTCACCGCCGCCCTGCCTCCAGACGTCACCGCCGCCCTGCCTCCAGACGTCACCGCCGCCCTGCCTCCAGACGTCACCGCCGCCCTGCCTCCAGACGTCACCGCCGCCCTGCCTCCAGACGTCACCGCCGCCCTGCCTCCAGACGTCACCGCCGCCCTGACTCCAGACATCACTACCTCCAGACGTCACTACCCCCCGGCCTCAATGAGTCACTACGCCCCTGCCTACAGGAGTCACTATCCTCCTGCCTACAGGAGTCACTACTTCCCTACCTCCATGAGTCACTACCCCCCTGCCTCCATGAGTCACTACCCTCCTGCCTCCATGAGTCACTACGCCCCTGCCTCCAGGAGTCACTACCCTCCTGCCTCCATGAGTCACTACCCTCCTGCCTCCATGAGTCACTACCCCCCTGCCTCCATGAGTCACTACCCTCCTACCTCCATGAGTCACTACCCTCCTGCCTCCATGAGTCACTACCCTCCTGCCTCCATGAGTCACTACCCTCCTACCTCCATGAGTCACTACCCTCCTGCCTCCATGAGTCACTACCCTCCTACCTCCATGAGTCACTACCCTCCTGCCTCCATGAGTCACTACCCCCCTGCCTCCATGAGTCACTACCCTCCTGCCTCCATGAGTCACTACCCTCCTGCCTCCATGAGTCACTACCCTCCTGCCTCCATGAGTCACTACCCTCCTACCTCCATGAGTCACTACCCTCCTGCCTCCATGAGTCACTACCCTCCTGCCTCCATGAGTCACTACCCTCCTGCCTCCATGAGTCACTACCCTCCTGCCTCCATGAGTCACTACCCTCCTGCCTCCATGAGTCACTACCCTCCTGCCTCCATGAGTCACTACCCTCCTGCCTCCATGAGTCACTACCCTCCTGCCTCCATGAGTCACTACGCCCCTGCCTCCAGGAGTCACTACCCTCCTGCCTCCATGAGTCACTACCCCCCTGCCTCCAGGAGTCCCTACCTCCAGGAGTCACTACCTCCATGAGTCACTTCCTCCAGGAGTCCCTACCTCCAGGAGTCCCTACCTCCAGGAGTCCCTACCTCCAGGAGTCCCTACCTCCAGGAGTCACTACCTCCAGGAGTCACTACCTCCATGAATCACTACCTCCAGGAGTCACTACCTCCAGGAGTCACTACCTCCAGGAGTCACTACCTCCAGGAGTCACTACCTCCAGGACTCACTACCTATCTGCCTCACGACCTCCCCGCCTCCATGAGTCACTACCTCCTTGAGTCCTTGATATTACCATAATTAGAGATAACAAAACAACTTGTAGATTTAATTAAATAGAAGTGACCTATAATTGGTGTGGACAAAGTTGAACACCTTGTTTTTCTGTAAAATGGACTCAATGAATTGTGTGTGCGAACATGTGTGTGAATACCAGATGTGCTACCTGTGCAGACTTCCTGGTATGTGGGGTTAGCAGTGTAACCTCCAGCGTAGCCCACTTGGGTGGAGTAAACCCCTTTTTGTTTCCAGAACTTTCTCTCTGCACCCCAGAAACAGCCCATTCCTATCAACGGTACGATAACACATAGCAGAAATAAATCAACGTTAGGGGCATTGATATATTACTTTATTTTCGAAAACAAAGCAACATTTTCTATAAGCCGAAGGAGCGGTTAATGGGGATGTGTTTCAAAACACCACAAATAAGCCGCTCCGTTTTTGACCTGATATTTTGTCTTGTGGCAAAAATTAAAAGGCACTCTCGACAAATTAATTATTTTTGGTCAAACTAAGTCGATTGAGCGATGCCTCACATATATTATTTGGGTTTTATTTTCCCTTGTTTCTAAAATGATTTTGTAAAAGAAAATCCTTTAAAACCTTACCAAAAAGGACCATTTGGGTTCCATCAGGAAAGGGTGGAACAGTCGTGTTTCCATTAGCTTCATGTTTAACTGTGGAAGAGAATGATAGGATATTAAGAGCTGCACTTAAACACTGGCACACACACACACAAACACACATAGTTTTTACACTGCAATATGCCCGTCTTATACCCACCTTTTTCCCGGCATGGACCACACGTTTACACTGGCCGAGGTAATATACCGGCTCGAGTTCGCACCCCAATTTATAGAGGGAATGTTTGGTTTGAGCGGGACCAACTAAGTGGCTGTTGGGGACCAAAGTTCCAACTGCTCAAATAAAATAAACTCAATTGACAAAACAACATGGCCACCAGAGGCTCAAAATCGTCCAAATTTAACTTAACACCAAAAGGCAGGGTAAATTTAACCCAATCATCCTCAAACTCGGTTTGGTCGAAGAAACATGGGTCAAGAAGAAGCTCTCCAAATTGTATTCCAGATCGGGTTATACGGGGCTCTATAACAATTAACTGAAAATGCAACCTCTCCAAATTGTACCAATATTGGCCCATAGAGGGTATTATAACCATAAACTGAAAATGCATATATATTAAACAGCCATATTTGCTGACCCCTTTCACCTACAGTCATGAAATCCTGTAGACATTTGTATCTCCTCGTGTGGAGCAAATGTTCCAAGGGAACCCAGAACCTGTAATAAAATGGAGGCTGGACGTCCAAATTAGCCCGAAGTATGTTAGGTAACTAAAGGCGAGGTTAACTTGAGTCCATCGTCACCAAGCTTGGTGTACTTAAAAGAATAGGTCACGGTTAACCAGGCTAAAGTTCATCAAAATAGAGCTATAGGGGGCGCTAAAGCGATCAATTGAAAACTTTAAAGACTCATAACTCCTCAGCCTTTTGACGTACCGTCATGAAAGTTTGTTCGGCCATCAGCAGATCCAAGCTCAGGCTATTCCAGCGTGTTCAACCGTATGCAAACAAAAAAAGGTCTTAATTGTCTTCTTCAGGGTCTTTAAGGTCTGCATCACGGTCCTAATGGTCTGTCAGGGTCTTAATGGTATGACAGGGTCTTAATGGTCTGTTAGGGTCTTAATGGTCTGACAGGGTCTTAATGGTCTGTCAGGGTCTTAATGGTCTGACAGGGTCTTAATGGGCTGCCTCAGGGTCTTAATGGTCTGTCAGGGTCTTAATGGTCTGTCAGGGTCTTAATGGTCTTTCAGGGTCTTAATGGTCTGACAGGGTCTTAATGGGCTGCCTCAGGGTCTTAATGGTCTGTCAGGGTCTTAATGGTCTGACAGGGTCTTAATGGTCTGTCAGGGTCTTAATGGTCTGTCAGGGTCTTAATGGTCTGTCATGGTCTTAATGGTCTGACAGGGTCTTAATGGTCTGCCTCAGGGTCTTAATGGTCTGCCTCAGGGTCTTAATGGTCTGCCTCAGGGTTCTTGATGTGGTTCATGAAGCATCTAATCCAGTAAGAATTGCAGTTTATATTGTAAGTGGGCGGAATGGTAAATAAAGTCATTGTTGTTTGACGTCCCCCTGAGGTCAAAGGTCACCAAATTGTTTGGGTGTCCCCAGAATGATGTCATGAGTCTATGTAGCAAGTTTGGCTATGATATGTTAAAGAGTTGCGGAGAACAGGCTTACTTCCTGTTTGGCGGCTTTGCCGTAAAGTTTGATTGGCTGTCATGGCCAACCGGTTTTGGATTAGAAAAAGCTGTTCAGCACATTTGTTCAACTTGGTCTGAAGATCATATATGGCAAGTTTCATGACGATTGGACATAATCTGTGGCCTGTGGATATGTAATATTGATAGACAACTTTTCAACATGGCAGCCAATTTCTGATGTTGTCATAGGAAATATTTCATTAGCTATATGGGGCGGTCTGACAGTTTAACCAGACATTGAAAATAAATTTGAAATATACTCATGTGAAGAGAGGAGTTAAAACACGTCTTCATTAATTATAGCGCCCCCTAGAGGTCAATGGTCACCAAGTTCATTGAGTGTCCCCATGATGACGTCATGGGTCTATGTACGTTGGGTTTGGTTATGATATGTCAAAGGCCTGCTGAGATATTGGCTAACTTGGTATTTGGCGGCTTCACGGTCAAATTTGATTGACTGTCCCGGCCAAACGGTTTTGAATTTGATAAATCAGTATGATAAGTTTTATCAAGCATGGCCTGATGATCATGTCTGCCAAGATTCACGATGATTGGACAAAATTTGTGATAGGAGATGCATTTTGAAGGTATTTGACCTAAACCAAGATGGCGGAAAATCCATCATGGCGCAAAACGACGACATAGGGTGGGTTGAACTCGGCTTGGATCAAGGAATCCAATGATACCTTGTTTGTGAATATTGGATGAATGGGTCGAAAGTTATAAACATGAATGCATGTCCAACTTTGACCTGTTGGTGACGCTAGAGCTGATGAGCTAGCGACCTCAAATTTGCTCCATCGGCTAATGGGACTGTCCTGAAACAGTGGGCCAAATTACAAATCACAACTTCTCACCAAGGCGTTCTATAGGCTGCCATAGCCTCCCATGACAGGTAAATAATAATAGGAATCCATACAAAAACAAAAGGTTGTCTCGAAGCTTCGCTGCTTGACACCCAATTATATCACATCAAAAAAGCGGTAGCTAACGTTAATTGAATCAAGCAAGCAAACAAAGCTGTTGTTCTTGCTCCAAAAAGCTTGACTTACCTCGAATTTAACATAAGATAGTTCCTTCAAATTAGGGCTGGTATGGACTAAAATGTATATCACGGTATGATTTGAGGCATAGACGGTAACGGTATATCATGGTATGTTACTTTTATCTTCTAATTTCGATATAAATGCTTCTGAAGGGGTAAAATACTGGTTAGGCAGCAAAACTGCGTAAAAAAAAGGCAAAATCTTTTCTCAAGTTACTTCCATCTCTGAAAAACACTAATGTTTAATAGTGTGGATTTCTTTCTCCACTTGCTCGCGGACCTTGCCGTATAGTTTTGGCATCCCAATTTGGCTGAAGTGTGTGCGGGCAGGTAACGCGTACCTGGGATCGAGTGTTTTGACCATCTCTTTAAAGCCCTTTCTATCGACATTTGGAAGGGAACCTTACACAGGTAAACAGTGACAGCGTTTGTCATCTCGTTCCAACGCTGGCATTTTGTCGTAAGGACTGGCTTTGGAAAATAGGGCCTCTACAAATAGTCAAATCTCCAAACCTATATGCCTCCTTTCCTAAACCTTTGTGGAAAACGTCATCGGGTCAAGAAGAGATGAAAAGGTGCTTCCTTTCAACATGCTGACCTCTAGAGTCTCTAGCGTGGAACTACAGTTTTCCGAAGTTGAACTACAACAAGTGCTCTTCGATCCATGCGTTATTGTCGTATATTGATTACAATCAGGTTGTCGCCGTCAGTGAGAATCACTTAGGTCGGACTTGGCCATCGGGAATATTTTAGGCCACTTGAATCCCATGTGAAAAAAGGCTCAATTTATGTTGCTGTTGAAATTACACAAATACCCGGCGCATTTACTGACGCAAATTACGTTTAGAAATGTTCAGCGTAGTGTCCGAATTCTCGTTTGTCCGTTCCCTATATAGTGCACTATATCATAAACACTACATAGGGAATAGTGAGTGAGTGAATAGGGAACGATTTCGAACACACCTCCTTTCATAAGTACAGTAACAGTATGGTAACGCTGCACCACTGAACGTTTCTATTGGCTGTGAGCTGACCACTGAACGTTCCCATTGGCTGTGAGCTGACCAGCTAAAGGCGGAGCAACGTTTTACGCGTGCGCAGTAGGCATAATGAGAGGCTTGTAAACAACATAGGGTGATGTTATGTATGCGGGTCACAGCGCTTCTACTGCTACGATGATTGAATCCAAAGGACGCCGAATTTTGTTCTAGAGCGACTGAAACATTGTATTATACGTATCGTTATTCAACGTAACCAGTATTTTAATAACGACAGTACAGCTGTAATAGTTCATTCTAAGTTCATTTCTAAGTGGTAACAAGGAAGTCCTCAAAATATGGTCGGAACCAGATCTTACCCGAAACTTTCATACTCTCGATCCTGCCGGGTAGGGCAGCCTCCGCCGTGGGCATCTGGGTCTTAGAGAACATTTGTCCCATGTGTAAGTGACGACGCCAAATGAATCGCAGCCAAGTGGTGCCAACCATCGATGTAGAAGATCTGTCTGCGGACTGAAGGTTAAACGTTACGCCCCCCTCTACACGTTACGCCCCCTTCTACACGATACGCACCCTTCTTTCTTGTGGTGTGTTACTGACATGGACCTATTCTGATGGTATGTTCCGGAATCCTCGGAAGCCAGCCTTCCGAGTTGCGCCTTTGACGTCATTTCCGGTCTTGGAGCATTTATAGCGTTCCCGTGCGACTTTGTGATTGTGTCATGAAATCGGCTAGTCGTTGTTTATTCTTAGCTACATAAGCCTATTTAGCAAACCAGCCCGTAAACAAACAACACAACTTTACATTGTGTTGCACGCACAGCAACCGTGCAATGCATAAATTGGTGACCGGAATAAAGTAGCAATGTAATCACGTATGTAAAGAGCATTTAAAATCTATATTAAAGTGACCAACGTGGTACAAATACAAAGATGATAAATCACTTTACGGGCGCAGCCATTTTTGCTGAGAGCGTCATCACTCCTCTCGGTCTACTCTCAGAATTCCGAGAGATGAAGACAAAAAGGGGGCGTGCCTCCGAGAAATGCCACAAGAAAGCTGGGAGATTTCCCGACTTCCGACTCGGAAGGTTGGCGTCTGAGGATTCAGGAACACACGTGTTCTAATTATCCTGTTTCTCACCCATCTACATTTCATTGAAAGATCAAAAAAACCTGTGATAAAAAAAAGATTTTTGCAAATAATGGTGAATAATAAATAATTGGAGTGGTGGTAATCATACATCAAATCATCATAAAGGGAAACCGGCTTAAAACATTCATAATTTCCTCGTTTCCAGTTCACCAGCTTCTTAAAAACGTGATGATTGACCAATCATCAATATGTTGCTGTACCACACCTACAATTATTAACAGCATGGTAAAACACATGGCAAGTGTTATATGGCTTAAATGTCCAACTGTCATAAATATCTGGATGAGGATATCCTCTGTGGATAACAGGGTTTCTCATATATAAAGAAGATACATATCCATTAATAGCACAATCACACAACTGAGGTACTGGCTTTTTGCAGTTTTTCAATGTCAATATTGGCAATATTTAAAACATAACAAGCATGCTCCTCCTGGTATGTTGTCAAAATTCTGCAGAATAGCTCAGAAGGTGTATAAAACAAAGAATAACAGATTCAAGAGAAATCAATTCAGAAAATTATGTTTTTGCTTGATTCTCTTGGAAAAAGCTTCTCAACTCCTTCAACTTATTTCCCTTTAAGTAGCTTCAAATTCGGGGAACACAACTGTCAAATAAATGTAGTTCAAACAGTTTGAGTTAAAACATTAACTTGAACCAATAGTTTCCTCTCTGTCCAAATCCCCTGTAGCCTTTACAGTCTTTGTAAAGACACACGATCTAATGGGAGATCCGATACAGGGTAGGTCCTTCTAAAATCTCACCACACCTTATGACAAAATAACAGAACGGTTTATGTGTAAAACATACATTGAGATTATTATTATTTATGGGAAATTTTCTTGCAGCACTTCTACCTTGAAGCCACACACACACATTTATTTATAACCGTCAATTAAATTCATGTTGTAATGTGGTTACCATTTGATACAGACAGTAATTCATGTGTGAAAAATCATAGCATGAAGGTACAACTTCGAGGCCTGTCTTTAAAAAATTCCTGGGGCCTCATTTATGAACTGTGTGTAGAAACGGCTCTCATTTCTTTCTTACAAATTAAATTTAGGATGTGCTTAAGTAAAGAAAAATCTGTATTTATCAAACGTGCGCAAGGCAATCGTACGCACATCAGCAAGTCATCTATCTTGATAAATCCCACCTGTTCTTAAGTACCATGCTTGTGCGAGCTCAGCCCATTGCATTCAGAAACGCCTCCAATTAAACATATTTGCATTCAAAAACGCCTCCAATTAACCATATTGTCACAGACTCCCCTTTCCTTACAAAGGAAAGGGGAGTCTGGGGCCACACACGGAACCGTCAGGTGCTGCAACCGCAACTGGCCCGCCTCGTTTCAGGTCTGAATTGTAGCGCCTTCAAAGCATAAAAACCTGAATGCACAACATTCCGTTTGGTTCGTAGTAGCCTATCTCATACTGTGACAGTCATTACGTTCGTATTGATTTATCATCATTATGGAAGCATCTAGGAAGAGAGGTCGTTCTGACATGTGGGAACACTTTATTCTGATCGCTCCTGATAAGGTGCGCCGGCTGTTAAATATTTAGGCTAATGTAGGAAAAGTAGAGTTGTAGAACTGTGACCATAGTAAAAAGACCTATAGTAAAAAGTGTCCGTCCGTCCGTCCGTCCGTCCGTCCGTCCGTCCAGCTCAAAACCCAAATGCAGGACACAGTCAGGATATGTGAATGAAGGTAAACGGATATAATTACAAAACAGGGAATGACTGAACAGGTATTTACACTGGGCAGAAAGTTTGGCAACCAGATAAGCCTCAAATCCGATCAGTCCAAAAAACGAACAAACGGCTTGAGTTGGACCCATAGCTGCCATTGTTCAGCCACTTATAAAGAAGCCTCGTCTGGATCCCTGTACCCCAAAATATTTTAACACCCTCAAAACTTGACGACGGGGTCCTACTGTATGACCGTATGACCAACCTTATGACTGTATAAGTATGACGGTGGCCTAATGAGTACATGATGGTAAACAATTTTTGAGGTTGGTCGTTATGGTAATATGGAATTGGTATGCCTCAAAAACTGATTTACCTGAAGTTAATATATCAAAACAATCAGCAATCATGTTTCTAAAGCATACTGTGTCACAATCCACTGTCAAATGGATGTTGGCGAAATGATGTGTGTACCGCTTTAAGTCCAAGCCTGCATTGTAGAGAGGCCGCGGTTCAAAAAGGCAACTTCAAACAAATGCATCCAATTTTATATTCAGATATAAACTTGAAAATTGGCATGGGTATACTGTGGAATCTCCTCTTAGTAGCCTGCGTGTCTTTAACGCAATGTGAGAGCTGTTTAAATATTGGAGATATTCTGTAGTGGCGAAAAACCTGGGTCGGGTTTTTCCTATAACCCCAACTTCCATGGTTTTTATCCTTTTGCCACACGGAGAAAGCAGGTGATGGCATTGTTTGACGCGCAGTTTGTGTCCAAAACAATTGTGAGAGCTTGACTGTCCAAGGCCGTAATTTATTGTAAATAAAATATAACAAAATAAGGATGCAAAGCAAGTATCTATATCAATGTGTTTCACAAACAGAGCAGTCATTAACTATCTGCTCGTCCGCCTTCTCCCCGTCATGCACTTCCGTCACCTATTTAAAGGGTGCACCATCAGCACCTGTCGCAGGTCACACTCATCACAGGAGGGAAAGAAGGAGAAATTAGTGGGTCAATCAAAACTTAAATGCGGCTCCTACATATTCAATTATATCACTTGCCGTCTTTGGCCTTATTGCTATGAATGTAACACCATATAGTACCACAGTCACCTGGTACATGTGTGACGAGTTTGCAATTGTTATAACTTTTGGAGCCAAACAAGTCAGTTTAAAAAGAATAATAATAGTAACGAATACAATGGAAATCCTACGTTTCTCGTAGGACACCTAATACTACCGATTACAATAGGGTTCCTACGGTTTAGTTTGAGCCCTAATAAAATAATACCAACGATTACAATAGGGTTCCTACGGTATAGGAACCCTAATAAAACAAACGATTACAATAGGGGTCCTACGTCATTCGTAGAACCCCTAATAAGTTCTGAGGACATGCAGGCCGCTCAGGTCCTCAGAACAATACCTACTAGCAATCATTTCCTTATTAAACCAGCAGGCCGCTCAGGTCCTCAGAACATGAACTTCTAACCTTTCCAAGGGCCTGCCTGAAGTCTTTCCTCCATTGCTGCAGCAACCCTTTGAAAGAATGTGCTGGCTGATATCGTGTCCACAGATTCCTTTGGTGTTTTTAAATCAAGTTCAAATTGATTGAATGACATGGAGCACTTGATGCATTGTTTTCATTATTATGCGCCTATGCACTCCTTTCCTTAACATGCTCCTAAATAAGACTGTTGGTTTGTGTAGTGGCTTTGAATACACTGTAAATATTCAGTACAGCACTTTGGTACCAACCTGGTCAGTTTTTTTAAGGAGCTCTATATATATAGAATAAACTAACTTAAACACAGAAAACATTATATTTTATGCATTCTCGTGGTGCATCGTTAACACAAAACACCACGATCTTTCCCCAAAACAAGGGAACATCCAGGGTTAGGCGCCAAGAGGTGATCGGTTGGGAGTGTGGGACGCTTTAATAGGCCTAGTGCATAATGTCACAATACATGTAGCACACAAATCCTCATAAGTGCATGGGTACATTGGCCGTGGACTCATTTTGACAGCAGTTCGCCAGAGAGCGTCCATTGCACAATACCAATCAGCACAATGGAGAACACCTGCGACGGAGGAAGAGGAAGACCAGATAACCTTTAAAAGCTGTGCCACGTTTCTTCGGGGGGGGGGGGAAGCTGGAAGCACGTGGGAACCAGGAAACCTCCAGGACCCGATTTGGACGGGTCGACGACTGGATCTAGCGGACCCTATCCCAGCACGTCCTAGGGAGCACGCACGCCAGACGAGGTTGGCAACTGCAGAACGGAGCGCCAGACGGGAGCGACCTCCCTCTTCAGGGACGCGACCGGCCGGGCCGGCGAGACAAGAACACTGACTCTTCCGTGGCTCAGGGAGCCATAGTATTCATTTTGTTTCCCCCGCGTTGGGCAAAGACCCACGCGTTTTGCGTTGTGCAATGAATAAATGCCCCACATTGGGCTTTGAACGGACCTTGGCGTGAGGTGATTCCTGAATGATAGAGACATTCCTGGGGCCGGGTCGCCACATTAGATAAACAATTATGATGGAAAACACTGGACACATTTTGAACACATTTTATTTCAATTTAATAAGAGAACATTAGTTAGCAGTCACCTGGCTCCTTTGTCAATATTCCAGACAATTGATGAGATACAGCCAAAATATCTATATGTTCATGATGATGTAGAGAGGAAGATTAACTATGCTCAATATAACGTGAATGTAATGTGAAGGAACACAAAGAGGCAGACACATCGTTCCCAAGGGACCCTGAGGAGCCCTGGTGCCTTGTTACTCAGCTGACAAATAGCAGGACAGCAAGACAGCAATGGCTGGGTTAGCATTGTAGCAAAGAGCTGGTAAACAGAGGCATGTAGGTCAGGTGTTAGTACGGGCCTGTTTCCTGCCTGGAAGAAGCATTACAAAATAGGTAATGCATGATCCAAAACATTTTATTTGTCACATGAATTAATTTAAAATAAAATGTAATTATGCTCAGAGAGGTAGACCAAAACAGTAAAAAATAAAAATAGTGAAAAGTAAATTTTGCACACCCGCATAAAGTAAAGCTTTGGATCTCCGAAAGTCGAGCATGTGTGACACTTTATGACTAAACTGTACGAGCAAAACCAAGCAGTCAAGAGAGTAGAATAAAGTAGGCTCACAGAGCTGGATAGAAACATGTTTGGTATTTGCATTATGTGAAGCCTTTTAACGTTATGTATAGCCTGTATAACTCTGTACTTGTGGTAGTGTGTTTGTACTCAGTGGAAGGAGAAACTGGAAGCAGGGAGGCCTCCGCACCACTGGCTGATGAAGGTCAGGACGTCCTGGCACTCTGGACTGTGCGTTGTCTGCAGGGCGCACACACACACACACACACACATTACAATAAACAAATGTTGTCTTTCCATCTCTGTTGTGCACGTTGCCATTATCGGGGATGTTCAAGTTACCCAAAGTCGGAAAATCAAGAATTGGACCGGTGTATAAATGGTTAATAGACTCATTTTTACAGCACTTTTCAGCCCTATGGCCACTCAAGGTTCTCTACAATTCGTTGATCAAATTCATCCATTCATACACAACATCTTGCTATTCATTCAGCTATTCATACACACATATATGCACAACGGCTTGCTTCTCATTCTGCCATTCACACACGTTCATGCACCAACGGCGGTGCATCAACGGACTGGCCTGGCTATTGCCAGAGGCTGCTGTCATTTTCTTCAGCACAAGAGGCGTGATCAACGGGCGTAGTTCAAATGACTCTGTACGCAATTGGCTAGTCCTTCAACCAACAGACCAACGATTCGGATGACGTACTATGCAGAGTGACAGGAAAACTCCAGGCAGGTGTCAACAAACGTGACCTGTAACTCAATGACCTGTGCATGGTTACTTACTCACTGCCTCGTTTTGATCATTTGGTGCAAATCAAAGTTGTAAATGTTGAATGTAAATAAAGGAAGGCTGAATATACTTTAATTTAGTTGAATTAAAGAATGTTTTTACAAATGTCATTGAAGTGTTACCGATTAAAGCATTGTTTTGACTGTGGGGGGGGGGAACATGTGAGCCTCACCTTGGTGGCCATCAGGAACTTGTTCCAGTCATCCTTGTTGGAGGCCTTCCCTGGAGCTTTGAAGTCCATCTTGTTCCTCAGCACGGGGTAACCTGCAGCAGGTTAGACATCGTTCTGTACTACCTGTCATCATACATCAAACATGTTTAATGCACTGCTGCTCGAAGTTTCTATACCGGATTTAAGCAAAGTACAAAATAAACAAAGCCTTCAACCTATGACCTAAAATAACATTGAAGGTCATCAAGCCAAACCCCCACAATGGTTGGCATGGGAATGAAGGGCACATCAATGCACCATACTGGTTTACACTAAGGCCAGCACAAGGACCCATGGGGGGTGAACCCCCATTCTAGAAGGACTGAGTGTGGCTGTTCACTGCATAGCGACTACCTGAGGCTGAAAGATGGGAAGAGAGAAAAGGATGTAGAATCGAGGGTAAAGTAAAAGGTAGAGCCATATTCCACGTTTCACAGTCATATCATAGTGTCTGTGGTACCAGTGATGTCATAACAGTGTCTGTGGTACCAGTGATGTCATATCATAGTGTCTGTGGTACCAGTGATGTCATATCATAGTGTCTGTGGTACCAGTGATGTCATATCATAGTGTCTGTGGTACCAGTGATGTCATATCATAGTGTCTGTGGTACCAGTGATGTCATATCATAGTGTCTGTGGTACCAGTGATGTCATGTCATAGTGTCTATGGTACCAGTGATGTCATATCATAGTGTCTGTGGTACCAGTGATGTCATGTCATAGTGTCTGTGGTACCAGTGATGTCATATCATAGTGTCTGTGGTACCAGTGATGTCATATCATAGTGTCTGTGGTACCAGTGATGACGCAGGGCAGGGACCGGATGCCAGTGCTGGTGGCCAGCAGTGAAGCTTCGTAGGTGTCCCTCTCGTCCCTGGGTAGAACCTGCTCCACACGCTGGTCCATGGAGACGGCCAGGACCCAGTCCCTGATCTCCTCCCGCTGGGCCTCCTACAAACAGTCACACAACAGTCAGACACACAGGCAAAGGCACTTCTATCTTTAGTGGCAAGTTCTGATTCGTAACTTCATGCGTCTATCCTGATATTCACAACATCTTTAAACATCATTATTCAGACTCTATCGGATCACAACATCTTAAACATCGTTATTCAGTCTATATTGGATCAAAACAAATATATAACATACATAAAGATATCTATATATTATAGGCTGCCAGCTGGATAGAGCTGAGGTTGAATTAAGGTCCTTACGCTGACATGCAGCTTGGAAGGCACCGGAACCTCGAAGGGAATGTCCGTCTCCTGGAAGTCTGAGTGGTCCAGAGTGTCCAGAGTACCCTCATCAATCCCCTGGACACACACAGACACAGACACACACACACACACACACACACACACACACACATCATCATAGGCAACAGCAATGTTTGCAGGTCATGCAATTCATGAATTATTCAGTACATCACTGGGCCAACACCAATGACAACCAATCAGAAACATTTGTGGCTGTGGTTTTAAGTCACGCTGGGATTTGCTCACATCAGCCAGATCCAGAAAGTGGTTGAGGAAGATGAATGCCATGTTCTCCCAGCCTACGGCCTATCAGAAAGGAACAAAGAAACCAGTTCTGAAAAGAGCATGTTATATTCCAGTAGAAGATTGTCTTTTCCCTGTCTTAGAGCTCCAGGTGAACATGTTGTCTCTTGCTGTCTGTGCAGTAGTTAGGAACACATCTCTAATAGCACCATAACAACTTTGTTCTGCTTGCGTCACATCTTTGAATCTCCTGAGTTGAGGTTTACTGCTGTAAATGGGTGTTTATCTCCCCTTTAATCTCTAAACTAAAGGTAGAATATCTTATGATCATTTGTGTACTTCCATATTAAAGCATGATATCTGCCGTATGGATGCAGCAGGTAGGGTCTTGTCCCAAAGAAGACAGCGGAAAATATTATATAGCTCGCCTCGATAAAGAGTTTCTAGTAGAATAAAGGTTCATTACAGTAACCTAACCTACCAATAACCTTGTGCTGCCATTCCAACAGCCACTCCCAAGTTGCTTATTCAAATCTTGTTCTCAGTCTCAGCTGTCACTTTGGATTTAGGTGACTTTATTAACAATCTGTTAATGTCATGAAGCAGGCCAAGGAGCGAGCGGGTTAATAGCTCCCTGGGTCTCACCCTGCAGGCCAGGCCGGCCTCATAGAAGGCCTTGTCCGCAGCCAGCAGCTCAGTGTGGCGCAGCAGAGAGATCGACAGCTTGGTGGAAATGCTCACCTGAAAACAAAATAATGCAGATTCAATTTGTTAAAATAAATAATACCCCAATATCAATACCACATTCCTGAACTTCACTACATGTGTTTACAAACTGGACACGTCTTATTGGTGTGTGTGTGTGTGCGTGCACCAGCTGGTCCACTCCTTTAGCAGCACATCGCGTGGCGCAGTAGTGAGCTATCAGCAGCATCGTCTCAAACTCCTCATGGCTCGGGCTGTTGGCCTCTGAAGACTTGGAGATATTCTCACACTAAACACAGGAAACAGAATTACAGACCATAATAAACACACAGAAACAAGCTCAAGTAGAACATAAACAGTGTCCTTGAGGCTGGTATTGTCTTAGTTCCATTATTTAAACGTTAGCATTAAATAGTAGATCAGAAAGGTCAAATCGTATGAATCAATCTATGTAGAAGATGCACCAGTGATCATCAGTGCTAGCACATAGCTCAATAGGTGTACCAAGGTTCTGATCTAATTAAACACATTTCATTTACATTAAAGTTGTTAAAATGATATCCTTGCCTAAAATGTCGTTTCTATGAATTAAATGTAAAAAGTAATGGCTAAACCAAACCATGTGATTTTCTGTTGTAGTCTTTGTGTACAGCTTGCCATAACACTGGTATTCTGTCACTATGTCGGTCCTGACCAGCTGCTTTGTTCTACTCACCAGAAGCAGCAGAAGGTTGCGGAGGTCTGCCCACATGCGGTACCCCTCTGCCCCCCCGCTCAGGTTCAGCAGGTCAAGGAACAGGCGCTTATAGATGTTGAAGTTCTAATGGCCCAAAAGTGAGGGAGATACAGGTCACAATATACTGTCACATTTAAGGTGCAGTGTGAAGAATTTAGTGGCATCCAGCGGAACATAATAGAAACTATGTTTTGATTATCTTATCATCCCTTACACCTTAAACCTTGGAATGAGCCTTTCTATCTACATTGAGAGTCTTCTTCCACTGCCATGTGGCAACGCCATGGCTTCAAAGAAAAACAGAATGAACAAACTAACGCGCTAGGGGGTACTGGAGAACTTTGTTCAAATCAGGGTGTAGAGCAGCGAGGCAGTGCCTGTTCAATCCTTTATTAACTAACCAACGCCACCCTGCTCCAGGGTTGACTCTCTCCTTGTCTCAACTACTCTGTGTTGCATTGTGTCTCATAATGTGCTGCTCACCCATGTGTTACTGCCCCACTAGTATGTCTCTTATTCAACACAAACGACATTATATAAAACCCAAGACAAGGGCGGGGATACCAATACCTTCCATTCATTACCTGCTAACATACTAAAAGGTCTGTGGGGATCTGTTGTTGGATTCTAACATGAAAGAAGGGCCATCTGGGGCTAATGCCAACCCCTCAGTTGCTCTTTGATCAAATCCTTAAGGAAAGTAGGGGCTTAGAGACAGGGGAGGCAGGGAGGAGGATGGGAACAGGACGAGGTGAAACATGTTAGGGGCTTAGAGACAGGGGAGGCAGGGAGGAGGATGGGAACAGGACGAGGTGAAACATGTTAGGGGCTTAGAGACAGGGGAGGCAGGGAGGAGGATGGGAACAGGACGAGGTGAAACATGTTAGGGGCTTAGAGACAGGGGAGGCAGGGAGGAGGATGGGAACAGGACGAGGTGAAACTTTGGGTTACTTAACGTAATCCCTGGTTCTTTGATAACAGAGTGAGGTGTTTCACAATGGGAATCGCCTCGGCGTGACCTACTATGGAAGCTCCAATTACACCACGTCTGTCCTTGACAGACAGGTCGGACTGTGCCAAGGCCCAATGCCCCCTGCACCCCATACAGTCGACCGTCCCTCTTCACACCATTCTATACCGGTTTCTTTCCGTGTAAATGCAAGGAGGGACGTGTTGGTGAAACACCTCACTCTGTTATCAAAGAACCAGGGATTACGTTAAGTAACCCAAAGTTATTTTTCTAACTTCGTTCAGTGTTTCACTATGGGAGATATAGACCACTCCCGTATTGCATATGTCTCCCGAAGCCATGCAAATTCCACCGGGCACTAATATTACATGGAGCCTGGGGACACTGTCTCCAGCACTGCTTGTGCCACAGAAGGCCCTGAGACATCCAGTCTATAAAACTTTACAAAAGTGTGAGGCGTAGCCAAGCTCGCCGCAGCACAAATGTCATGTACTGTCACCCCTCTGAATAAGGCCCACGAAGTAGCCATACCCCTTGTGGAGTGGGCTCTGAAGCCATGGGGGGGCTGCAAGCCCCTACAGTCATAAGCAAGAGATATAGCTTCTACAATCCAGTGGGACAGCCTTTGACGAGACAAAGGCTTGCCTTTATGTGGAGTGGCCCAAGACACGAACAGTTGATCCCCTCTTCTAAAAGCAGCCGACCGGCTCACATACACATGCAGTGCCCGCACTGGGCATTGTGTGTTAAGGCTCTGCTCCTCCGCAGAGGAGAAAGGAGGCGGGTGAAACGCCGACAGCTCCACTGTGAGACACCTATAGGCCGACTCAACCACCTTAGGTACAAAAGCTGGATTGGGCCGTAGGCAGACCTTGGAGGCCCCCGGCCCAAACTGCAAGCAGGAAGGACGGATAAACAATGCCTGTAAATCGCTCACACGCTTAGCTGTGGTTAAAGCTAAGAGCAGTGCCGCTTTCAGCGACACAAACTTCATCCCCACCGCCTCCAACGGCTCAAATGGGTGATGAGACAGGGCGTCCAGCACCACTGATAAATACCACAAAGGGACCAGGGGCCTGGAAACTGGGAGCTTGCGTCGCGCCCCCTTCATGAAGCGACAAACTAAGGGATGCTGCCCTGCAGACTTATCCCCAAAACCAACATGACAAGCTGAGATGGCAGCTAGGAATACTTTAATCGTGGAGAAAGCCTTACCCTTTTCCAACAATTCCTGTAAGAAACACAGTAGGTCCACCACGGAACACTGATACGGAATGGCGTGCCTCGAGTCACACCAGTCCTCAAAAACCCGCCACTTGACACTGTAAAGCTGGCGAGTGGAAAGGGCCCTTGCATTCTGAATAGTGTCAACGACCTGTGCAGGTAGGCCTGCAGCATTCAAGTTCCAACTCTCACGGGCCAAGCCCAGAGCGCTATGCGGTCTGGGTGCGGATGGTAAATTTCCCCGCGTGCTTGGGAGAGAAGATCCCTGCGCAGGGTAAGAGGCCATGGCTCGCCCGCCAGGAGTTGTATTATCTCTGCCACCCAAAGTTTGGATGGCCACCGTGGTGCGATCAGGATAAGCGACAGACCCTGTTCCCTCACCCTGGCTAGGGTGGGGTAGATTAGGCTGAGAGGGGGGAATGCATATAGCAGCACGTTCGGCCACGGATGGGCCAGTGCGTCTACCCCTAGAGGAGCCTTTGCGTCTGACAGGGAGAAAAACAGCGGGCACTGAGCGTTTTCCTGTGAGGTGAAGAGATCTACGGTTGCCAGGCCGTATCTCCGCCAAACTTGTCTCACAACCTGTGGATTCAGAGTCCATTCCCCGTAAAGGGGGTTCCCTCTGGACAGAAGATCTGCTCCTCTGTTCAAAACGCCCGCTACATGTGTTGCCCGAAGGGACAAGAGCCTGGTGCTGCTCCACATAATAATTTCTCGAGCTAGCTTGTGTAGTTTCAGTGAGCGAGTGCCGCCCTGCCGGTTGATGTATGCCACGACAGTGGTATTGTCTGGTTTCACTAAGACATGGTGGCCCTGGATAAATTGTAGGTGTAAGTGTTTTAGAGCAAAAAACATCGCCCACAGCTCCAGGAGGTTTATGTGAGCCTGAGTCAGATTGTGGCTCCAGGTGCCATTCACTGCTCTGCCCATCATTGTTGCACCCCACCCTGACAGGGACGCGTCCGTTGTTACGGTAACTCTGGACGACACGGCCCCCAGTGGGACGCCCGCTGTCAGAGACGTGCGCACCGACCACGGGTGGAGAGCGGTAACACACGCTGGTGTTACTTTCACTTTGCGGTTCAGGTGGCGACGGGGGCATAAACACAGTGCTGTGACCAAGCGCTGGAAACCTCTCATCATCAGAAGCCCCAAATGTACCACTGATATCACCGAAGCCATAAGGCCAAGTAGGCGTAGGCACAATCTGAACGATACGGCCCTTCCCTGCCTGAAGAGGGAGAGACACTGCGTGAGAGACGTTAGTCTTCTCTCCGCTAGTGTGACGCGATAGGAGAGAGAGTTTATGTGGAGACCCAAATATTCTGCGCATTGTGCCGGGTCTACATGGCTATTTTCCCAATTGATGCTGAATCCCAGAGTCCTGAGATGGTTTACCACCGTAGCAGAATCTCTGAGTGCCTGTTCGCGTGAATTGGAACACATCAGGTAATCGTCTAAATAAGACAATATTCTGAAGCCGCTGTGCCTTAGCGTTGATAGAGCCGCCTCCACACACCTGCTGAACACTCTCGGGGCTAATGAAAGCCCGAATGGGACTACCTGGTATTCGTAGGTTGTGTTCTGAAACGCGAACCGGAGGAATCTCCGGTGCGCGGGATGAATGGCGATGTGGAAGTATGCGTCTGAGAGATTGATCGTTACAAACCAATCGCCTGGACGGATTGAATGACAGAGCACTTTGTGTGTTAACATCCTGAACGTGCATTTGCGCAGGTGTCTGTTTAACACACGGAGATCCAATATGGGGCGAAGGGACGAGCTCCCTCTCTTTGGAATGAGAAAGTAACGGGAGTAAAAACCCTGTTGGGCTTGCTCGCCCGGGACGGCTGTGATCGCTTGTTTTTTCAGCAGGGACGATATTTCGTCCTCTAGGATTCGTCCCGAATCTCCCTTGGCCATAGAAACTAACACACCGTTGAATCTGGGTGGTTTCATAGCAAATTGCAGTCTGTAACCCCGTGATATCGTGGAGAGAATCCACGGGTGAACTGCGCATGCGCGCCACTGCTCCACTCGGCCGGCGAGAGGGCCCATGTGGCTGTGCTTTGATGACGTCACCCTCGGGAACAGAGGGGAGCGGTCTGGTCCCACAGGAGGAGCGTGAGCTCACCTTATGGGAATGCAGGGACCAAGACTTTGATTTATTTTATTTTGGGTTGTGCATTTCACCCTTAGCCCTTGGCCTGGCTGTGAAAATGCCGGGTTTATAGTTTTCACCTTCGAACAGAGTGAAAGTGCTTGGTGACACCGTGTAACCTGTTGCCCCTGTCTCACCTCGCCCTGAAGGTGAGGCGGGAGAGACTGAAAAAGGGCACCTGGAAAACCTGAACCTATCCAGGTCCCTGAACCATGGAGCTTTAACTTCTTAATGGGAGGGGGAGAGAGAGAAGCTGGGAGCATTAGGTTGCACGCTTCTTCTTCCCATCCCCGGGGTGGGGAGAGCGGTTCCTGGCTGCCGCAGCAGCGAAGGAGTGTTTGCCCCATGGCCTCGGGTTCTCTGACCTAGGCTGTTGGTTGGTCTGTGGGCCAGCTGAGTGGGCTGGTCTGTAGGCCCTCTGAGGCCTACTTCCCCCCTGTTTTCCCTTCGCCGCCGCTGCGGAGGCCGCAAAGCCCGACCTCGCTGGTTGGGGCGGGCGGGGAGCCTGCTTTCTGGGGAGGCAGAGATCGAAGGCTTCCCCTTCCTGTTTTCTGAGAGTGCTGGTCTCTCTCATCTTCTCCAGAGCTGGACCAAACCGACCCTTGGTTGGGTCATATGCTGCATCCATGACCTCAGCTTTTTGTGTTTCACCCAGTCCGGAGAGATTGAGCCATAACGCTCTCTCACCTGAGACTGCAAGTCCCATAACTCGGCCACAGCCCTGAACTGCGCCCCGTGAGGAGCGCAGGACGAGATCATTCACAATGCAAATCTCATCCCAGAGGGCAGGGTTAGGTGACCCCGAGTCCAGCTGGCGACCCATTTCCTCCAGTATTTCAGCTTGATATGCAGACAGCAGTGTCATGGCATTGAGCGAGCATACCGACTGTGCTCCATACTTATATACCCTACGATAAGTGGATGCGGTGAGGTGGTCCATCTTATCAGGCAGAGAGATGCCCGAAGAAGCAGAGAGAGAGAGCGACGGTTTGGGTGGAGGTGGTACGCCACTGAAGGCTCAACAGCTGGGGGTTCGGCCAACCCCAGCTCTTCCATCCAGTGGATATCCAGCTTAGAGCAGCCCTTGGTTGGAAGCTTGCTCTTAAAAGGGCTGGACCAGTAGTGGCTCATTTCCTTCATGCAGGCGGGAACTGCTGGTAGGAGCTGCTTAGACGGCGGTTGGGCTGGTGGGAGCCTTTTGCCGTCATATAGGTCCCTCTCCTCCCCTTCAGCATCCGGGGTTGCAGGCCATTGGATGCCCCATTTTGCAGCAGTCCGTTTGCAAACCTCGTACAAGTTACTGTCCATTGGTGGCACAGTGTCAGAGGCACTAGGGGGTCTGGACTGTTGGACAGGAAAAGAAAAGTGGAATCGTCCTCCTCTTCCTCCATTTCGTCCAGGTTGAGGAGGTCAGAGTTGGCATCGCCCTCTGCGTCCTCAGCACCCGGTCCCGCCTCGAGGAACTCCTCGAATAGCGGAGGCACGAGCGCGGATACTGCCTCCATCATGTCCGCCCAGCTAGCTGTGGCTTGGGACTGATGGGTGCTCGTTGAGGCTTTAGCAGTGGTAACTGCCATGGAAGGGTCCTGGTTGTTAGCCACTGTCACCCTCAGCCTCCTTTCCAGTATCTTCTCCGGCAGTGATGCACAGTGAGTGCATGAGGCGGGATACAGCCTCGTTGACCTTCGGCCCCAACCCTTTGGCGGGGGTGGAGGATGAAGACATAGTGACTGGAAAGAGAAGAGAAAAGTTTAAAAAAGTAGCTGAACTAGGCGCACCGTAATGTGTAACCTGTCGGTAAAACTATAGCGCCAGTAAACGGGGTTTAGCCCGATGCTGACAACGTATAGACGGAGTCTGCTCACCGCGATGCGTTAGCTAAACTCCAGGTGTTTTGGCTCAGTTAACAAGCTAATGCTAACTGTGCCGGGGTAGGCTCGTCTTGACACGTTAGCCGTAAAAAGTAAACTACACCGTAACCAGCGGCACCGGTAAACGAATACAGTGTAGCCGGAATAGCAGCTCGCCTTTACGCGGACACTGCCCGGAGAATACAGTGTAGCAAACAGATAACTTCTTGTGAAGTACTTACTCAGCCGATCCAGGTTAAAAGCCTGTAACCGCGTTCTGCGACGGAATCCTTGACGGCAGGTCTGCGAACTGTTAAGCAGTTAAAGCAAGCCTAGATGAGCTGAGGGAGCTTGAGTAGCTTTCTCACGGGAAGAAAAGCGAGAATGGTGTGAGGAGGGATGGTCGACTGTATAAGTGCACGGGGCGGGGCCCCTTGGCACAGTCCAACCTGTCTGTCAAGGACAGACGTGGTGTAACTGGAGCTTCCATAGTAGGTCATGCCGAGGCGATTCCCATAGTGAAACACTGAACGAAGTTAGAAAAAGAACATGTTTACTGTGTGATCAGCTGATAGTAGGGTCAGAGACAGGGGAGGCAGGGAGGAGGATGGGAACAGGATGAGGTGAAACATGTTTACTGTGTGATCAGCTGATAGTAGGGTCAGAGACAGGGGAGGCAGGGAGGAGGATGGGAACAGGATGAGGTGAAACCATACCAACTCTTTATCCATTAATAATACATTCCTCTTCAATGTGTTTATAGTTGTAATAATAATCTATATCTTACTTGTAAGCTATGACATTTAGTATTACAGGTATTCAATTACTAAACACATTTTATAAATCAATCAAGAAACCTCATCAATTGACACTTGGCAATGTGAAGGGTAATAATGTGTGATATATATTCATTCTTTTTTTAGTTTACTCTGATAGCATGTTTATCAACTCCTTTTTCTGAACAAAAATGCCAATAATCCCAAATTAATTTAACATCTTGGTTGATGACCTAGCAGCCAACAGGACTGGACTCTAGCAGTACACATTTGGTTATTTTTATCAATTTGATTGAAGCTCTGAGTTCATCTTGTATATATGATTGTCAGGTTTATGTTACTCTACTGTATTTACATAATTGTAAATAATGCGCTTGGAGAGGACTCCTATTGAGAGAATAATCACTGGTCCTTTGTCCTGAATGTTCAAGGACAAAGTTTTTGCACTTCAGTTAACGTGTAGAAGATAATGTTGTTCAGAGAATTAAATGTAACATTTGAATTGAGTTGAGCAGTCTTATTTTCCTCATTTTTTAATAATATGGGGGACATGAATTGCAATATATCGCATAATCAAATCGCTATATGCTAAGAATCGCAACAATATTGAATCGTGGCCCAAATATCGCAATACTATGGAATGGTCACACTTTTGCCCATTCCCAGCCCTATAGTATCGATGTACCTACCTGGGGGTTGGGTGGGGCTCCATGTGTGGCATACAGGGTCAATGCACTCTGGGCGTCGCCCTCTTTGATCAGGTGAGTAGCATACAGCGCTACATATTTATGGAGGATCTTAAAGTTCTACACACACACACACACAGAACCACACACACAGTCATACACACACACACACAAATGATTTTCATCCTTTGTATTACAGTGTATAAGCATTCTAAAATGCAAATTGTGTCCTCCAGACAATATTAACTATTCTTTAAGGCAAAACAATATTGTGTAACAGTCTCTGTGTTTACGCAAACATTTGGAAAGCATGAACTGGAAACGGTTGCGAGATGGCGATGCAAAGCAAATGTTGTCATAAGCCCTTGGGGTGGTTCACTCCTTGTAGATTGATGAGGCATCATTTGTCCTCTGATAGAAGTGTTGTCAGATGCTATGCTGTGAGCTAACCTTACCTGTTTGGAGGCTGTTTCAAGACATTTCTCCCATTGGCCCCGCTCCACATACATGTCCAGCGCTGCCATCACGTCCACACCGACCAGCTACACACACACACACACACACACACACACACACACACACACACACACACACACACACACACACACACACACAATCATATGTGAAATTATTAGATGACTATTGGTTACTCCTGATAAGCTTTTCTGTGGCTTTTATCCATCTATACATAAAGGACTTGGTCTAAGACACTGTTTGGTACCAGGACATAGACTATGTCTAACATGCTGGTACCAGGACATAGACTAGGTCTAACACACTGGTACCAGGACATAGACTAGCTCAACACGCTGGTACCAGGACATAGACTAGGTCTAACACACTGGTACCAGGACATAGACTAGGTCTAACCCGCTGGTCCCAGGACATAGACTAGGTCTAACACGCTGGTACCAGGGCATAGACTAGTTCTAACACGCTGGTACCAGGACATAGACTAGGTCTAACACGCTGGTACCAGGACATAAACTAGGTCTAACACACTGGTACCAGGGCATAGACTAGTTCTAACACGCTGGTACCAGGACATAGACTAGGTCTAACACGCTGGTACCAGGACATAGACTAGGTCTAACACGCTGGTACCAGGACATAGACTAGGTCTAACACGCTGGTACCAGGACATAGACTAGGTCTAACACGTTGGTACCAGGACATAAACTAGGTCTAACACACTGGTACCAGGACATAGACTAGGTGTAACACACTGTTTGGTATTTGTAGAATAAAAAAAGAGAATGCTAATGCTAATGCTAATTGAAAACATTGAAATGGGAAAGGAGTCCATCAATGTAGTAATAGAAATGGTACCCACAGAGTCCACCTTGCCATGGTTCTTCAAGTGCTCCTTGTACTTCTGGTCTACATAAGCCTCATACCTGCAAAGCATCATATTATAGCTAGATCATATTGGGATTGAGACATCATTATAAGGCAATGTAAGTAAAAAATGGACTACACACCAGTGGCATGCAAGATTTAACAGCCTGGAAAATGAATATGCTGCACCTGGAAAAAAGCAAACTTACTAACTTACTAACCGACTAACAACGACAAAAAGGTTGATTATGGCTTAGCTTCTTAGTGGAGCTGAATATCCAGCGATCTCAATAGCCATGGTCAAGGATTTTGACAGAAAGGAAGCTCTACTCAAGTCTCACAGGAATCACACATAAAAGTATTTTGTGGTTTACTTTGTGTTCGCTAGTCACTCCTCGTAATGTTAGCTGCTCTTTTGATGCTTCCAGTGATTTTACAATTTATTTGTTGTTTGCGTTTTTGCATTAAGCCTTTTTGGGTTCTTTCTTACTGCTAGGTAGGTAAATTGGATATGATCTTTAACTGCAGAGAAAGCTCCTGTTTCACATAGTTCCCTGCAGCAAATTATCGACAGCTAGATGAATGTCAAACAATTCATTTTGAATTTAATAAACATCCTATTGCTACATGTACACAAAATGGCCCACGTTACCAAGAAAAATGCAGACAGTGCAGATTGGATTATTTACAGTTGGACTTAATTCCTTCTCCATCCAACCCATAGCCTCTGTTTACTGGTTTGTTCTTCTGTTGTTCTTGTTCATGAATTCATTTCTTTTTACATGAACAAGTACACACCTTTTACCAGAGGTCCGTAAGTGAGATATCTCTACTTAAACCCAAGTATGTCTTTCTAGTACTCTACACGACTGTTGCCTCCCTTCCCACACACCTTGGTTCCAGCTCCTTTGCAACTCTCTTGGCCTTGTTCCACTCCTCCCCCTCCATGAAGACGTCGATGGCCTCTTTCACCAGCTCCATGTTGAGGTACAACTCTGCTGCCTGCCTCCCCCAGGAATCATCCAGACATAAGGAGAGGAGTGATGGACGCAGAGGAGAGCAAGGGGGTGAGGCGGATCAGTGTGGTGGAGTTCGCAAGGACGACGTGCGTGTGTGTGGGTGTGTGCGTGAACTCACAGCGCTGTATTTCCTGAGCTGGGCCAGACATGGTCCCACGACACGGACGACCTCAGCAGCCCGCTCTCTGCTCAGGAATTTGATTGACAGCTCAGCAGCCTGGGAAGACACGTGTGTACATGACATCATCATGTCTTATTGTTTCATCTGCAAAATTGTCTAGCTCAGCGCCACAACATTATATAGTATACCATACTAATGTAATGGTTAAACTTAAACCAGTACTCTGACTCAAGTAGCAAGTAAGGGAATGCTGACGCTAAGACCAGCACTTTGCCTCAAGCAGGTTAGGTTATGTTAAAGCTCAGACCAGCACTTTGCCTCAAGCAGGTTAGGTTATGTTAAAGCTCAGACCAGCACTCTGATTCAAGCAGGTTAGGTTATGTTAAAGCTCAGACCAGCACTCTGATTCAAGCAGGTTAGGTTATGTTAAAGCTCAGACCAGCACTCTGATTCAAGCAGGTTAGGTTATGTTAAAGCTCAGACCAGCACTCTGAATGAAGCAGGTTAGGTTATGTTAAAGCTCAGACCAGCACTCTGAATGAAGCAGGTTAGGTTATGTTAAAGCTCAGACCAGCACTCTGAATGAAGCAGGTTAGGTTATGTTAAAGCTCAGACCAGCACTCTGATTGAAGCAGGTTAGGTTATGTTAAAGCTCAGACCAGCACTCTGATTGAAGCAGGTTAGGTTATGTTAAAGCTCAGACCAGCACTCTGATTGAAGCAGGTTAGGTTATGTTAAAGCTCAGACCAGCACTCTGATTGAAGCAGGTTAGGTTATGTTAAAGCTCAGACCAGCACTCTGATTGAAGCAGGTTAGGTTATGTTAAAGCTCAGACCAGCACTCTGATTCAAGCAGGTTAGGTTATGTTAAAGCTCAGACCAGCATTTTGCCTCAAGTAGGTTAGGTTATGTTAAAGCTCAGACCAGCACTCTGATTGAAGCAGGTTAGGTTATGTTAAAGCTCAGACCAGCACTTTGCCTCAAGCAGGTTAGGTTATGTTAAAGCTCAGACCAGCACTCTGATTCAAGCAGGTTAGGTTATGTTAAAGCTCAGACCAGCACTTTGCCTCAAGCAGGTTAGGTTATGTTAAAGCTCAGACCAGCACTCTGATTCAAGCAGGTTAGGTTATGTTAAAGCTCAGACCAGCACTCTGATTGAAGAAGGTTAGGTTATGTTAAAGCTCAGACCAGCACTTTGCCTCAAGCAGGTTAGGTTATGTTAAAGCTCAGACCAGCACTCTGATTCAAGCAGGTTAGGTTATGTTAAAGCTCAGACCAGCACTTTGGCTCAAGCAGGTTAGGTTATGTTAAAGCTCAGACCAGCACTCTGATTCAAGCAGGTTAGGTTATGTTAAAGCTCAGACCAGCATTTTGCCTCAAGTAGGTTAGGTTATGCTAAAGCTCAGACCAGCACTCTGATTGAAGCAGGTTAGGTTATGTTAAAGCTCAGACCAGCACTCTGATTCAAGCAGGTTAGGTTATGTTAAAGCTCAGACCAGCACTTTGCCTCAAGCAGGTTAGATTATGTTAAAGCTCAGACCATCACTCTGATTCAAGCAGGTTAGGTTATGTTAAAGCTCAGACCAGCACTTTGCCTCAAGCAGGTTAGGTTATGTTAAAGCTCAGACCAGCACTCTGATTGAAGCAGGTTAGGTTATGTTAAAGCTCAGACCAGCACTTTGCCTCAAGCAGGTTAGGATATGTTAAAGCTCAGACCAGCACTCTGATTGAAGCAGGTTAGGTTATGTTAAAGCTCAGACCAGCACTCTGATTCAAGCAGGTTAGGTTATGTTAAAGCTCAGACCAGCACTCTGATTCAAGCAGGTTAGGTTATGTTAAAGCTCAGACCAGCACTCTGATTGAAGCAGGTTAGGTTATGTTAAAGCTCAGACCAGCACTCTGATTGAAGCAGGTTAGGTTATGTTAAAGCTCAGACCAGCACTCTGATTCAAGCAGGTTAGGTTATGTTAAAGCTCAGACCAGCACTCTGATTCAAGCAGGTTAGGTTATGTTAAAGCTCAGACCAGCACTCTGATTCAAGCAGGTTAGGTTATGTTAAAGCTCAGACCAGCACTCTGATTCAAGCAGGTTAGGTTATGTTTCCGCCTGCCTAAAGAGAGTGTGTCCCTTCAATGGCGGTTCTACACGGGGGTCTACAGGGGCCTGTACCCCTGTAGACATGTCCCTTGGAGAGCTCAGCAACTACTCTTGGAGAAAGGAGCCACGGTTTCTCGAAGGTACGCAAAACGATTTCATTTCGTAAGTGACTTGTACTGTGTGTTGTTCTTGCACATAACCGTGTTACTGTAGTTCCTCACACTGATGATGAAATTAAGTTTGTAAATGTCTGGTGTCGATATACTTAGAAACTTAATCATATCTAGAACAGTAGAACAGGGAATGTTTCTAAAAGGGAAGAACACAGTTTCTCCACACTGAAACTGATCAAATAAATAGGAAATTGCACATTGTGTTGCACTTCGTTGTACCCTGGAGTTTTTTTTCACATTGACACACTGTATTTGTACCCTGTAATGTATACTCTTGCACAAAACAAATGTTGATATGATTTTGATGACTAAAGGCATAGGCTCCATCAATTTAAGATAGTTTGACAGAGAAATACAGACCGGTGAAGTCATAAACTCTTGTACAAATTAAATGTTTGATGATTTTAAAGTAAAATAAAGTTTATAATTATAATAATTATAATTTTTTGCCGTTTCTTTTGTGCCCCTCTGGTTAAACACTGACCCCTTTGGCCCCCCTAGTGAAATTTGTCTAGAACCGCCACTGCTTCCCTAGATCCAGACTTTCGGTCTCACAACAGCTGATCTGAATATAAAGGTACTACTAAGCTATCATCTATTAAACCCTGAAAGTGATCGATCAGGGAATTCCCAAGCCGCCATTTCTATGTCATTGCTTCTATTGGTTGGGCCAAGTCAGTTCATTTGCACCAATATCTAGCGTTCGCCAAACCTTTTTCTTAACTTGGTGATAAAACAAACAAATCGTGTATTTCCTATTTATCTATCTTTAAAAAAAGGGTAAGGGTTAGCTAAAGTTAACTATACCGCTTACTGTAGTGAAATACTATTAACCTTTCAATTCCCACTACAAAACAATGTTAATATTGCTATACAACTCCTTCTGTCTAATTTAGGGTTGGTTTGTCACAGAGCACAATAAGAAATACTATAAACCCCAACCCAAACCCCCCCCCCCTCTGCCATAGCGCCAGACCCCGCCGCTGGAGTGTGGTACCTCTGGACCCCTAGACCCCCTGGCTCAGGACCCCTAGACCCCCTGGCTCAGGACCCCTAGACCCCCTGGCTCAGTACCCCTAGACCCCCTGGCTCAGTACCCCTAGACCCCCTGGCTCAGGACCCCTAGACCCCCTGGCTCAGTACCCCTAGACCCCCTGGCTCAGTACCCCTAGACCCCCTGGCTCAGGACCCCTAGACCCCCTGGCTCAGTACCCCTAGACCCCCTGGCTCAGTACCCCTAGACCCCCTGGCTCAGGACCCCTAGAACCCCTGGCTCAGTACCCCTAGACCCCCTGGCTCAGTACCCCTAGACCCCCTGGCTCTGGACCCCTAGACCCCCTGGCTCTGGACCCCTAGACCCCCTGGCTCAGGACCCCTAGACCCCCTGGCTCAGTACCCCTAGACCCCCTGGCTCAGTACCCCTAGACCCCCTGGCTCAGTACCCCTAGACCCCCTGGCTCAGTACCCCTAGACCCCCTGGCTCAGTACCCCTAGACCCCCTGGCTCAGCGACGGTACCGCCACATTGGTCTTCATTTTAGTTTAGGAGATAGATAAGTTAAGAAAATAGTTTTTAAGGATAAAATAGTTTGTTACGAAGGTGCCTTTACAGCTGCGGGCGGGGTTCCCGTGTTTGGCTCACTGCATATGTTGCTATGGTAACTCAACCGGCAATAGTTTTTATCTTGGTATCTGTGTTAACCTGGATACCCAGCTCCTAGAAACAGGACCCTGATCTATATGTAAATATATATGTAATATCTGTAAAACTAGTTCTAAAATAATGATAAACTAATGATGATGGATGCTTTTTGTTGCTTTGCATCATATCCAAGATAAGGATTTAACTATTAGCCACCTTGCAATGTAAAGTCATTAATTAACATGCGTTTCTAAAAAACAAGATCTGTATAATTAAGCCAAGCTCAACAATATATCCCAATGTATTACAATCTAGTGGAATGTGGGGTGAACTACACACAACAAACGAAACACAATGTGGTATAGTAAAAACGACCTAACTAAAGAAACAATAACCACAGACAATATATATATAGATATATATATATATACCCATTATGAGTATGAGCCATGCGCATCGACCCCCCTGGTTCTAAATTACCTTCATCCAGCACTTCTCTGTCAGGGCCGCGTTGGAGCTGTCCTTCACCCTAAGGTAACACTCCACCGCGCGGGTGAACTCTCCAGACTGTTCCCACTTCTGAGCCTGCTCCACCAACCCCTCCATACCTCTAGACACACACACACACACACACACACACACACACACACACACACACACACACACACACACGCGCTAAATCAGTTACAGTCTAAAGATCCTGTTCAGACCTGGATTAAATCCACCCTTAATGGATTGGATTAACCAATGATATCCAGTTCTATATTAACTTTTTCTATGAACTACAACACACACAGCTGAGCAAATGTTGTGATGGAGATGAAGAAGTAACAAACTGTTTCAGCTGCTGCCATCTGTGAGACGCTACCGCAGCATCCGGTCTAGCACCACCAGACTCAGGGACAGTTTCATCCCACGGGCCATAGGACTACTGAACTCCTGAGCTACTTAGCTCACCGCTATGACACTTTATAACTTGCCACTTTATACCAGTCAACATCTGGATAAACACGTCTGTTTACATTTTACATTTATTTAGTTTTGCATTTAGGTCTCTGCTCTCCTACTTGTGTTCCTCTTATAAACTTACCTTTTATTATTATTATTATTTAAGTCTCAGCTTTCCTACTTGTGTTTCTCGTATACTCTTTCTTTTTTTTATATTGCACTGTTGGAGGAGCCGACGACTAAATAATTTCATTCCCAGCGACTGCTCTGTAATTGCTGTGCATTCTTGAAAATCTTGAAAATGAGTCTGATGTTATGACATAAGTATTGGTGGACTGACAATGGACTTCCTTTTGGGACATGGTGGAGGCGGGCTCCTTATTTGCTTGTAGCCTGGTTGTGTAGTTTGTAGTGCACCCCGATCCCAACACTACCCTGGGGACTCACCGCGGGCCCTGCTTGGCAGCCTCTGAATCGTACTCCTCCTGCAGGAGGGCCAACTTACTGGGCAAGTACTCCTTACAGAGCCGCACGGCATCGCTCCACATCCCTGCATCCTGGGGACAACACACACCACAGACTGGAGAAACATCCTGGGGACAACACACCACAGACTGGAGAAACATCCTGGGAACAACACACACCACAGACTGGAGAAACATCCTGGGAACAACACACCACAGACTGGAGAAACATCCTGGGAACAACACACACCACAGACTGGAGAAACATCCTGGGGACAACACACCACAGACTGGAGAAACATCCTGGGAACAACACACACCACAGACTGGAGAAACATCCTGGGAACAACACACCACAGACTGGAGAAACATCCTGGGGACAACACACCACAGACTGGAGAAACATCCTGGGGACAACACACACCACAGACTGGAGAAACATCCTGGGAACAACACACACCACAGACTGGAGAAACATCCTGGCGACAACACACCACAGACTGGAGAAACCTCGACATCAAACATTTACACAAAAACAGTTTGTATGCATTCAAAACCAAAGGTTGTGTACACACTTCTGTCAAGGTCCATGCACCAGCAGACCAAAAATAATAATAACAACACCATACAGACATGTGACATTTACATACTGTATTGTAGTATTGAACAGCCAGCAGGGGTCTTTCTACCTTGTAGTATTGAACAGCGAGCTGGGGCCTCTGGGCCCGGAGTAGGAAGGCCTCAGCCTTCTGAAAGTCCTTCTGGTCAAAGCAGGACTTTGCCTGGCCAACCAGAACCTCTCCCACACTGTCCGGGTCATGACCCTCAGCTACGCGCTGCGCACCTGCCCAGTCCTGGTTGTGTTCATACCTAAAGGACGGACACACACACACACACACACACACACACACACACACACACACACACACAGTACAGTGGCCAGTCTGCAAGGTATTGATTTCAAATCTTTACAGAACCTTTTTTCTGTTTAACCCATTCAGACTGGATCACGCATCTTTGCATGTTTACCTTTAAGACCGGATTGGCATCAATGCCTGTTTACCATTAACCCATTTGTACCAGCTGCGCGGAGCAACATTGTATCTACTAGATACAGCAACATTGTATCTACTAGATACAATGTTGCGCTGCCCAGCAGCAGGTACAAATGGGTTAATACTGCTGGCTGTGTTTTTTTTCACCGTTATGGCCAATGATGCTCTGACAGAGCCCGCATCCGGCCACATGATTGGATGTGTATGCAGATGTATGCAGATGTATGAGGAAGGTGATTGACAAATCTCCCCAAGATAAGAGTCTGTCTACTATCAGACTTTTTATATTATTCCTGAATTTCCTCATGTATAACACCAGATGTTCCTCATGAATAATACCAGATGTTTCTCATGAATAATACCAGACGTTCCTCATGAATAATACCAGACGTTCCTCATGAATAATACCAGATGTTCATCATGAATAATACCAGATGTTCATCATGAATAACACCAGATGTTCATCATGAATAACACCAGGTGTTCCTCATGAATAATACCAGATGTTCATCATGAATAATACCAGATGTTCATCATGAATAACACCAGGTGTTCCTCATGAATAATACCAGACGTTCCTCATGAATAATACCAGATGTTCATCATGAATAATACCAGATGTTCATTATGAATAACACCAGGTGTTCCTCATGAATAATACCAGATGTTCATCATTAATAATACCAGATGTTCATCATGAATAACACCAGGTGTTCCTCATGAATAACACCAGGTGTTCCTCATGAATAACACCAGATGTTCCTCATGAATAATACCAGGTGTTCATCATGAATAATACCAGATATTCATCATGAACAATACCAGATGTTCATCATGAACAATACCAGTTGTTCATAAACAATAAAATCAGGTGTTCACAATGATGTTACCATAAGTTCCTCAAGAATAATACCAGGTGTTCATCATGAATAGGAATATATATAATATGAATAAGTGTTCTGTGTTTGTGCGGTGGGACTGAAAGCACAGAATTGCAGATTGATTGCTTCAAAACGTCATAATAGCATAAAACAGTTTTTGAAAATGCCATTAGCTTTGCAGGCACATGTTGTACAAGTGGTCAGATACATAGCGTGTAAGCAACACTTGGTGGTGCTGCTATAATACCTGAACTTAGCATATTGCTAATGTGGGTGCTGCTATTATACCTGAACATAGCATGTTGCTTATGTGTGGTGCTGGTATTATACCTGAACTTAGCATGTTACTTATGTGTGGTGCTGGTATTGTACCTGAACTTAGCATGTTGCTAATGTGTGGTGCTGGTATTATACCTGAACTTAGCATGTTGGCAATGTGTGGTGCTGGTATATACCTGAACTTAACTTGTCGGCAATGTGTCATTCTGCTATTATACCTGAACTTAGCATATTGCTAATGTATGGTGCTGCTATAATACCTGAACTCAGCATGTGGCTAATGTGTGGTGCTGATATTAAACCTGAACTTAGCATGTTGCCAATGTGTGGTGCTGCTATTATACCTGAACTTAACATGTTGGCAATGTGTCGTTCCAGGCTTACAGCTGACAGACAATTGAATGTGGACTCTGTCACGTTTTTACTTACATCAGGACCGCTTCCTTGGGCTTCCCGGCCTTGATGAACTCCGACTCCGCCTCTTGAAACTTGCCCTTTAAATAAAAATATGGATAGCACGCAAGAATAGCATGAAACATTTGACATTTAGTGGAAGGCGGGTTTCCAGAGTGTGAAAACCATGAAAATAGGTTCAGAACAAACTGAGGGATTACTACTTGACCTAGAGTTAATGGAAGGAGGTTATTCAGAGTGGGCCTGAAGTATGAATGAAAACGATCTACAAGCAGAAGTAGCCTGTGAAAGATTTGACTAAACATTCAGTAGTGGTAAATAAGTGCTGACAAAACCAAAATGGTTAAAAATATGTTCACTCTCTTTTCATTTTTTTTGAATGAGGTTGAAATGTACATGTATTTAATCTCTATTACTAAAAGGCCTATGGATAGGCCATAGATCCTCATGATAAAGAATATCTGTATTGAATGAACAGCGTAAGAGTCTAAGGATGGTAAGACAAAGGGGTGGTTCACTGCGGGGGTCCACCTCGTCTTCCAGGTACATGGCGTGCTTCAGGTGGATCTCCGGGACCTTCTGTTTGTTCGCCAGACGGGCTAACTCAAAGGCAAAGTCGAAGGAGCTGAGGACGGGAACCATACCACCAAAGACAAGACATTAGGTTACGTTATTTATGAGCAACTAATCAATTTCAACCGTGTGTTATTCTGAGTAGCCGTCCAGGGGACATTATTAACATGACAAAAAAGTCCCAATAATTTAAAAGGAGATGGCGCAATAAGGGGATGGACAGTCAACAACTAATTATGTTATTTAATGAGTTTACCCTGTAACCCTGCCGTCCAGTTAGCCCAGCATGTGACCAATGAGCTCCCGTGGCCACGGCAGTGACCAATGAACATACACCTACATTACAGTGCAGTGGAGTGCATACACGGTGCATACAACTAGACATGACTTTGATTTGTTTATTCTTGAACCATCCCATGTTTTCCTGACAAGATATTGGGTAGGTTTGTAGTGGTTACATCCCTCAGTGAAACGTTTTGAGACCAGGCTGCCCATGACTTTAGCTTGGGTCAGCAGATGTGGGGTCTATAATGCGACTCAGAGGAGCCTAGCGGTATAGTAAGGTGTGAGGACACCAACTCATCCGACGAGCGACCGCTCTGTGGGCTGTTAGACACCAAGCCGGTTCTTCCCGGTACACACCAGTTGTCTGAAGCAAAGTCGATGGCGTAGTCGGTCAGGCTGAACTTGTTGAGCAGCTTGACTGCAGCCTCTCCCCCAAGGCTCCGGGCCCAGAGGTAGGCCACCTGTTTCTGGGCCCCGGGGCCCCCATGGCTCTTAGCCACCTGACCACACACAGGAACACGTTATGAGCCAAACACACACACACACTGAAAAATACAGAACCACACGCACACACACATGAAGTATAGAGTATAGAGCCACACACAAATGCACACACATAGAAGTACAGACACTCTGAATGAAGACGTACAGAGCCACATACACACACACACATAAGTACACACCCACACACACACAGAAGTACAGAGCCACATACACAGACAAACAGAAGTACACACCCACACACACAGAAGTACAGAGCCACAAACACACACACACACACACAGATGTGCAGATCCCCCCCCCACACACACACACACACAGAAAAAAAGAAACACACACACACACATTGAGAAGTACAATCCCACCCACAAACATACAGATTTTCATACACGAAATCCATGCCACACATGCACGCAAGTCCAAGCAACACACACACACACACACACACACACACACACACACACACACCCTGTATGCCTCCTCCCACATGTCTCCGGCGCGGTACATGTGCACTGCAGCTTTCCACTCCCCGGCCTCCAGGTAGTGGTGCTCTGCTTCCCCCATCCTCGCCTCACCTTCCAGCTCCTGGAGGAGATACAGTCACCAGGCCTCAACATCATCCTGGTGCATTACGCTAGAGGAGATAAAGTCACCAGGCCTCAACATCATCCTGGTACATTACGCTAGAGGAGATACAGTCACCAGGCCTCAACATCATCCTGGTGCATTACGCTAGAGGAGATACAGTCACCAGGCCTCAACATCATCCTGGTGCATTACGCTAGAGGAGGTACAGTCACCAGGCCTCAACATCATCCTGGTGCATTACGCTAGAGGAGATACAGTCAACAGGCCTCAACATCATCCTGGTGCATTACGCTAGAGGAGATACAGTCACCAGGCCTCAACATCATCCTGGTGCATTACGCTAGAGGAGATAAAGTCACCAGGCCTCAACATCATCCTGGTGCATTACGCTAGAGGAGATACAGTCACCAGGCCTCAACATCATCCTGGTGCATTACGCTAGAGGAGATACAGTCACCAGGCCTCAACATCATCCTGGTGCATTACGCTAGAGGAGGTACAGTCACCAGGCCTCAACATCATCCTGGTGCATTACGCTAGAGGAGATACAGTCACCAGGCCTCAACATCATCCTGGTGCATTACGCTAGAGGAGATACAGTCACCAGGCCTCAACATCATCCTGGTGCATTACGCTAGAGGAGGTACAGTCACCAGGCCTCAACATCATCCTGGTGCATTACGCTAGAGGAGATACAGTCACCAGGCCTCAACATCATCCTGGTGCATTACGCTAGAGGAGGTACAGTCACCAGGCCTCAACATCATCCTGGTGCATTACGCTAGAGGAGATACAGTCACCAGGCCTCAACATCATCCTGGTGCATTACGCTAGAGGAGGTACAGTCACCAGGCCTCAACATCATCCTGGTGCATTACGCTAGAGGAGATACAGTCACCAGGCCTCAACATCATCCTGGTGCATTACGCTAGAGGAGGTACAGTCACCAGGCCTCAACATCATCCTGGTGCATTACGCTAGAGGAGATACAGTCACCAGGCCTCAACATCATCCTGGTGCATTACGCTAGAGGAGATACAGTCACCATGCCTCAACATCATCCTGGTGCATTACGCTAGAGGAGGTACAGTCACTAGGCCTCAACATCATCCTGGTGCATTACGCTAGAGGAGATACAGTCACCAGGCCTCAACATCATCCTGGTGCATTACGCTAGAGGAGATACAGTCACCAGGCCTCAACATCATCCTGGTACATTACGCTAGAGGAGATACAGTCACCAGGCCTCAACATCATCCTGGTGCATTACGCTAGAGGAGATACAGTCACCAGGCCTCAACATCATCCTGGTGCATTACGCTAGAGGAGGTACAGTCACCAGGCCTCAACATCATCCTGGTGCATTACGCTAGAGGAGATAAAGTCACCAGGCCTCAACATCATCCTGGTGCATTACGCTAGAGGAGATACAGTCACCAGGCCTCAACATCATCCTGGTGCATTACGCTAGAGGAGGTACAGTCACCAGGCCTCAACATCATCCTGGTGCATTACGCTAGAGGAGATACAGTCACCAGGCCTCAACATCATCCTGGTGCATTACGCTAGAGGAGGTACAGTCACCAGGCCTCAACATCATCCTGGTGCATTACGCTAGAGGAGATACAGTCACCAGGCCTCAACATCATCCTGGTGCATTACGCTAGAGGAGATACAGTCACCAGGCCTCAACATCATCCTGGTGCATTACGCTAGAGGAGATACAGTCACCAGGCCTCAACATCATCCTGGTGCATTACGCTAGAGGAGGTACAGTCACCAGGCCTCAACATCATCCTGGTGCATTACGCTAGAGGAGATACAGTCACCAGGCCTCAACATCATCCTGGTGCATTACGCTAGAGGAGATACAGTCACCATGCCTCAACATCATCCTGTTGCATTACGCTAGAGGAGATACAGTCACCAGGCCTCAACATCATCCTGGTGCATTACGCTAGAGGAGATACAGTCACCAGGCCTCAACATCATCCTGGTGCATTACGCTAGAGGAGGTACAGTCACTAGGCCTCAACATCATCCTGGTGCATTACGCTAGAGGAGATACAGTCACCAGGCCTCAACATCATCCTGGTGCATTACGCTAGAGGAGATACAGTCACCAGGCCTCAACATCATCCTGGTACATTACGCTAGAGGAGATACAGTCACCAGGCCTCAACATCATCCTGGTGCATTACGCTAGAGGAGGTACAGTCACCAGGCCTCAACATCCTGGTGCATTATGCTAGAGGAGATACAGTCACCAGGCCTCAACATCCTGGTGCATTATGCTAGAGGAGATACAGTCCCCAGGACTAAACTTACATTTAGAAAACGTAGAAGTTTGTCTGCCACCAACGACACATACGATCACATTGGAGTCAAAGTGCTGCCCAGCAGCTTCATGTGTCCCAAAGTTCCAGAACCTGGTACAGCTCAACAAAGTGCATCTATGCTACTGGAGCTGCAGCTGGTGGACTGTTCCCAGAAGGCTTTACATCAGTCGTCTGACATACCTTGGCCAGGTGGAGGTGGGTTTCCTTCAGCAGGTCGGGATGGTGCTTGGCAACAAGGCGAATCATGTCCTCAAAAAGCCTCTTCTTCTTATACATGGTAATGGACAGGTCGGGCTGTTTCACAGCTGCAAACAGCCTGTCCAGACACACACACACACACACACACACACACACACACACACACACACACACACACACACACACACACACACACACACACACACACACACACACACACACACACACACACACACACAGTTGACTGACTGACTCGTTTTTGTCTCAATTTGTAACTTTTACATCCCAACCATCAATAAATCAATTGCTCCAAACAAAAATAAATCTGATATCTGTGACCGCAGATAAAAATAATTGGATGTCTAACCAGCCTGTCTACCTACCTACAAGGCTACCTTCATTGGGCAGGATCTCAGTCTTCACAAGGCTAGGCAGACCTATAGCTAAAGCCAGCACGCTAGTCACCTACTTTTGGGGAGTGGCTTTGGAGGGAGGTCTGAATGCAGGGGTGGGATTCAATTGTTGGATACTGAAATGCCAGCTTACTCTGGCTGGTTAGACAAAGAGCTGGTTCCACATTGAGTTTATTTGATATAGAATTGTCCTTTTGATTGGTTGGTCAACACTAATCTGGTTACTCTTAACTCTTTACTCAAACAACGGCAGTAAACAAAGCAACTCCAAGGGCCCCATTATGATATTGAATGAATCAGTCAACCCCCCGGCACCGCATTATGGGCTTCAGCGTAACATAAAACAACACTAGGCGTCGCCAGGTGCTCAATACAACATAACAGTTACCTCTCAGCCTCCTTGTATTTCCCCTCTCTCTCCAGGTCCTGAGCTCGGCTCAGATACAGGGCCGACACTTGGTCAGAACTCATACACTCCTCTGCCAGCTGTGGACACACACACACAGTGCAGTGAGCTGCAGACACCGGCAGTGTTGGGCGAAAATGCTTTTCATTATAATGCCAGTAGACGTTACAATATCACTTTGGGTCTGAGGTCAAATATTATAACTTGTTACATTTACGTTATTTTGCGGGTGGTGTTAATATATGTAGTAAATGATAAAACAAGAATTAAAATGAACAACATTAAACACGTTTGGCTTTTTTGACGATAACGCGTTACTTGACACAAGTGTAATAATAATATTATCAAAATTATATTCTACCATTTGACACTGACTTCTTTTTATTCTGTGTGTGCACTGACCTTATGAGCCTCCTCCCAGCGCCCACACAAGGTGTACATGTCTATAGCGTCTTTAATGTGACCTCCCTTCACAAACAGCCGCTCAGCCACCTGCACAGGTTAACAAAACACTACGGTGAAGAATAATACATAATGATACTCATTACAATAACACACTATGATACATCTGATAATAACACATCATCATTTACACATCTTCTGATAACATACATATGATAATAATACATTATCATACACATCATGATTCATCTTCTACTAACACATTATAATAACACACTATGATACATCTAATAACATATTATTAATACATCTGATAATAACACATTATCAGCTACACTATGATACATGTGATAACACATTATCATATACACTATGATACATCTGATAATTATACATTATAATAACAAACTATGACACAACACATATCATACACATTATGATACATAATCTAATAACACATGATCATATACACCATGATATATCTGATAATAATTGTATAATAATACGTTATGATTATCTTACACTTAATTATGATATATAATATGCTAATATATAAAAAAACATTGTTATATATAATAGATTATAAAAATATTTATTATAAAAATAGATTATGACAATGCATTGTGACATAATAATAGATTATGATAAATATTAAAATCATATAAGATGTTATACATTGTAATAATAATTTATGATATTTATGATCATAATATCTGATGATATATTTGATGTATATGCAGTGTGTGTGCAAATGGTTTAAGTGCTGGGAGAGAGAGTTGAGCATGGGCCGGTAAAAGATGCAGTTGTTCTTTATAATGACTGGGCAGTAACTGGACCGCCAGGGGAAACGAACCACAGAGTGAGACCAGAGCGGACCGCCAGGGGAAACGAACCACAGAGTGAGACCAGAGCGGACCGCCAGGGGAAACGAACCACAGAGTGAGACCAGAGCGGTCCGCCAGGGGAAACGAACCACAGAGTGAGACCAGAGCGGACCGCCAGGGGAAACGAACCACAGAGTGAGACCAGAGCGGACCGCCAGGGGAAACAAACCACAGAGTGAGACCAGACGGGACCGCCAGGGGAAACGAACCACAGAGTGAGACCAGAGCGGACCGCCAGGGGAAACGAACCACAGAGTGAGACCAGAGCGGACCGCCAGGGGAAACGAACCACAGAGTGAGACCAGAGCGGACCGCCAGGGGAAACGAACCACAGAGTGAGACCAGAGCGGACCGCCAGGGGAAACGAACCACAGAGTGAGACCAGAGCGGACCGCCAGGGGAAACGAACCACAGAGTGAGACCAGAGCGGACCGCCAGGGGAAACGAACCACAGAGTGAGACCAGAGCGGACCGCCAGGGGAAACGAACCACAGAGTGAGACCAGAGCGGACCGCCAGGGGAAACGAACCACAGAGTGAGACCAGAGCGGTCCGCCAGGGGAAACGAACCACAGAGTGAGACCAGAGCGGACCGCCAGGGGAAACGAACCACAGAGTGAGACCAGAGCGGACCGCCAGGGGAAACGAACCACAGAGTGAGACCAGACGGGACCGCCAGGGGAAACGAACCACAGAGTGAGACCAGAGCGGACCGCCAGGGGAAACAGGAGGTGGGGCATCATGTCTTTATCACGTGCGGGGGGCTCTCCCATCCTGCGATCCGTTTTTTACACGGTAGGGGTGGAATGGTTTTCTTTGGCCTTTGTGTGGTTAGTAAAACAATAACCTTTTCCTGTAATTAACCAAGGTTATTGCTGTATAGTTGATCTTTAAAGAGTGGGAGAAAGTATTTCAGAAAGTAAGTACTTTAGTTTTTTATTATTTTCATTTTTGTGGACTTAGAATTACTGATGGACATCATTTTGCCGGTTTTATGTGCAGACCAAGGAAGGAACTGAACGCAACAAAACGTGTGGCAAGACAATAACTAGAGCTCAGTGGAGGCACGTAGAAGCTTCCTGCCCTCGTACCTGATAGTCCTGCACAGAGGCGTAGTGCTGAGCGATCTTCAAGTAGTACTTCCCAAATGACTGGTCCTCCTGGAGCTCCAGCAGGTGGACGGCCTTCTTCCACTGGCGCGCTGCGATGGCTGCCTCCATGGCCTTCATGGAGGAGCTGAACGGTGGAAGGGAAACATCGCTTATCTTAAGACATTCTGGAAGCAAAGCATTTGGTTTATGCATCTGATCTTTGGAGGACAGACTGTCTGTCTGTCTGTCTTCCCAAGATCAGATCTGTCTCTTTCTTTATCCTCTTTTTATTATCGATATATGTGTATGCAAATATAGTCGGGGTCATAACATTACCAATTGAATAGCTAATATGTATGCCAGGAAAAGGTGTAGCTTCATCTACTGTCATCCACATCAACTCAAAGTGAAGTGAATAACTTGGACCTTTTAGCTGATAGTGCTCTGTGTGCTTCTATATGGAGACAAATAAAATAACTGCACTCACTCAGTAATGGATGCATTCCCATCTCTGAACTAAGCTAGGTGTGTTACCCAGCGATGGACATGACTCCTGAACTAGGCTAGGTGTGGTACCCAGCGATGGACATGACTCCTGAACTAGGCTAGGTGTCGTACCCAGAGATGGACATGACTCCTAAACTAGGCTAGGTGTGGTACCCAGAGATGGACATGACTCCTGAACTAGGCTAGGTGTGGTACCCAGAGATGGACATGACTCCTGAACTAGGCTAGGTGTGGTACCCAGCGATGGACATGACTCCTTAACTAGGCTAGGTGTCGTACCCAGAGATGGACATGACTCCTGAACTAGGCTAGGTGTGGTACCCAGAGATGGACATGACTCCTGAACTAGGCTAGGTGTGGTACCCAGCGATGGACATGACTCCTGAACTAGGCTAGGTGTGGTACCCAGCGATGGACATGACTCCTTAACTAGGCTAGGTGTCGTACCCAGAGATGGACATGACTCCTGAACTAGGCTAGGTGTGGTACCCAGAGATGGACATGACTCCTGAACTAGGCTAGGTGTCGTACCCAGAGATGGACATGACTCCTGAACTAGGCTAGGTGTCGTACCCAGCGAAGGACATGACTCCTGAACTAGGCTAGGTGTGGTACCCAGCGATGGACATGACTCCTGAACTAGGGTAGGTGTGGTACCCAGCGATGGACATGACTCCTGAACTAGGCTAGGTGTGGTACCCAGAGATGGACATGACTCCTGAACTAGGCTAGGTGTGGTACCCAGAGATGGACATGACTCCTGAACTAGGCTAGGTGTGGTACCCAGAGATGGACATGACTCCTGAACTAGGCTAGGTGTCGTACCCAGAGATGGACATGACTCCTGAACTAGGCTAGGTGTGGTACCCAGCGATGGACATGACTCCTGAACTAGGCTAGGTGTGGTACCCAGCGATGGACATGACACCTAAAATAAACTAGGTGTCGTACCCTGCTTCGATGAAGTGGTTGATGGCGGCGTCCATTTGCTTCTGTTGCACCAGGTGGTCACCCCACGCCTCCTCCAGCCTCACCACCTCACTTGGGAAGGAAACACGAGACAGCTCCACCGCTGACAGGAGTGGGAGAGAGGGAGACTGAAATGAATCTAAATCTAACACAGTTTATATCTTGGGTAATGTTTAGTGAATACTCCTATTTCTATACACCCCCATTAGAAATAAGAGCCATCTGGGGAGGTCTAGACACATACCTTTCCTGAAGGTGTTCCCTTTGCGGTAACACTCCAGAGCTCTCTGCTTATTGCCGACCATGTCATACAAGTCACCCGCCTAGAAAAAGGTTTGGAGTTCAGAGGAATTCATTTGGTGAGTGCTGCATGCAGCGCTCAACTACTGTTCTCATGAAGTTTTATTCTTTCTTTCTTTATTATTCTCTACAAACTTTGAGACCTATCTCCTTCCTCAATTTTTCACCTAGACTCCATTCCAATTTTGAAATGTTCATATTAGCTTGGAATTGAGCAATTCTTTTCAGTATTTTTTAAAATATTTTATACTTTTTAAGATATTCTACTTTTAAAATACTATTTTTTACAATGGAAGTTAATGGAGCCGTCCGCCCATTCTCTGACACTTACTACTTCAGACTTCGTAACGTGGTCAATATGTTATCGTTAACCTTCGTTCAAAGGTTTAACAAATCAACACACTTGTATCTTCAATAATCTGAAAACAGAATTTTGATTACCTTTATACTTTTTTCAAAATCACAGTTTAAGTTCCATGTCGGCTTGTTTTCAGTTGGTCTCATTGTTTACGCTGAGGTTAGAGGAAGTGCAGGCAGGGTTGCCAGATGGGCTAGTTTTTCTCACTTAATTGGACTACTTTTTGCGATGTTCAGTTTTTTCAATTTTCCCGCCCAATTGGACAACTTTTAATAGCGTTAGGCTGGAAAAATTAGCATATGGCGAGTACATACAATTTCAGCTATTTCAGATTCTTCAGTTCAATTCCTTTTACATTTCTGCATTTTTAGCAATGCTTTTCATTCAGCTGTCAATTTATTTGTTTCCAACCATTATATATTAAATATATATTAAAAAAAATTGAAATGGTGTGCATGTTTACATTGTTTATTCCATTTAGACTTTTGAACTCCCTTCACCCTTCATCCCTTCACTTGATTTAAGCCATTTAACGTTTCTTTATGTCTTAATCTATGTGGCTTTATTAAAAGATATTTTCAATCTCACTTTGTACTACAGCACTGACTGCATTTTCTGCAGGACATGCATTTTCTAGTTATTATTTGGCATAATATTATTTGGTTGATGTTCTACACACACATATATAAATACACATATATATATTGATGTAATGTTGTATGCATGCTATGTTGTTAAGGACCCATGTTATAAAACATATCAATATAATATAAATATAAAATTCCAAGTTGTTTTGCTATCTCAACACAACCTTGTAGTGCTGTGCTCTATCCTGAGAGACAGAGACGGAGAGAAAGAAAGAGCATACAGAGAGATTAAAGCAACAACATGAAAGAATTTCCCCGTTAGAAGCAGATCAATAAGGTAACAGCTCAAACATTTTGAAAAGGTTGAGCAAAGAAAAAACCTTACCAACTGCCTTACTGACTGTTAATTACCCAGCAGGCTAACTGCCATCAAGATAAGAAGAGGAATTAGGACAGAAAGAACCACAGCATAAGGTGTGACTTTGTGCATAAGAGAACAAATTTTAAAAAAGGATCCACAAAAGGCTATCTAGAGGCAAGGCCATTGTCCCACCACTGTTCAGTACATGTAATGGATCTCATCAGCATTCTCTTATTCTACTATTTACTCACTAAGAACACTCTTTTAGCCATTGGATTCAAACGTTATTAAGGAGCTGGCTGACATTGGGGATGGAACCCGGGGATCGAAAACACCAATCATGTAACCCCTGCCCTCTATCTACACTACATTCCAAAAAGTCCAAAGCTAGGATGGTATCTGTTGTAACAGAAAAGGTTAATGCCTGGTCTAAGATCACATCACATTAGGTAGCGGTCAGCAACACCTACCCTCTCAAAGAACTCCCCCTTGAGGAGTGCGGCTGTGATGCGGTTCACCACGTCGCTGCTGCCCCTGATGTCCGGCTGGCTGATGGCTAGCCGGGCGGCCTTGGCTGGGAGGCCAGCCTTTAGGTACAGACTGATGGCTGCCTGGTAGTCACCCTCTCTCTCCTTCATCTCACCGGCCATCTCGTCCTGGGACGTTTCCGTCAGCCAGCGGTAGTAGTTCAGACGGAGACCGTCCAGCTCTGGATGGGCCTGAGAAATATTGGCTTGGTTTTCATAGGCAGGCGTTTTTAGAACGGGGTCACTCATTTATTAAAGGAGTCTTTTCATTGAGGCATTTCCCCCGAATTGAAGTCAAATTATTTTTCTATGCTAATATTTCCATCCCAGCACCAATGTCTCTCCGATGAACAGTTGTAGGATGTCAGAAGGTCCCAATGGGTTTCTGAGAGTCCCTGCCTGTTGGAGGGCTGAGCTACTGGATGTGGCTCTACTAGATGTAGTCTCACCTTGACTAGCTTGGTGTATAATTACCTTAGCCTCAGCCACAGCAATGCACTCCTCCCACATGTGCAGCTGCTGGTACATCTCAATGGCTTCATCAGTGGCGTTCTGGAGAAAGGCACAGGGACAAGGGCTTCAAAATCAGTTATATACCACCACCTTAATACCAATAAATCATACATTTTAGGGGAAATATTTCTTATTTTGTAAAGTAAGTTGAATATTTGTTAAACTTGATAAGCTATTTTGGAAACCACTAGACCTACATTACACATTTTTCCTGTAGCCTCAGCTTTTGAAACCTGTCATAGTACTACATGAATGGAATAAAGGATTTCCAAATAAACATTACCTGGCCATCATATAGTGCACTTTTGCAGAGCAGGTGTAAATTAGCCCTTGGATGACATAGAAGTTCAATGTCCGATTAATTAGGGCCTATGTTCAGAAGGTAGGGTCTATCAAAACAGATTGGTTATATGACCAATCAATACTATGATCAAATAGCAAGAACAGGACTGTGTCCTGTGACTGGGGGTCGGGGGGATCAATGTCAATCAATGCAACACTACTTAGCACTGCACTGGACGTCCCATTCAATTGTTTGAAATGTTTACCAGTGTTGTTCTCTTAAAGATGATGTTTCATTTTCAAAAACTGGGTTAGGCTGATATTTTCTTTGATGCAATGATATTCATTTAATTTGCACACATGACCACACATGAACGGAAACTGCAGAGCTAGGCCTACTCAATTTCAATTTAAAAACCTGTTAGTTGATTTTTCCTGCTTTCCTCCCGCATGTCTTGTTAGATATAACATCCACTAAAATATAAAAACAAAATCTTGTTTTGTAGCCTATGTATTATTGCAACTATGTGTATTAATTGCATCAATTCAAATGGTTGAATATGCCTATACAGGCTATTTAATTGCTAAACTAGTAAAATGGCCTATAACAAAAATATACATGTTCAGCCCGAGACAGCTATCAACACCCCGTTTCTAACCAAAAATGGCCCTTTACAAAGAAAGGGTTGCCGACCCCGGCCTAGTAGGAACTGAAAACTAACCAAACATATACACAAAATATAGCATTTTAAATATCCTTCCTTAGAGAATGGATCATGATGCATCTGAACCTCTCTCACTACAAGAATAGCAGAATGCCAACGAATGCTTTAGTAAATACAACCATTCCACTAGTGAGTCTTAAATACAAGAATGTTGCCAGTTACCACTGTCAATTAAGCCCAGGCACATCGGAGCACATCCAACCATACTATCAGGTAAAGGGTGGTTTAAGAAGCAGGTTCGAGGTCTGACGCCACACTGACCTGTTCCAGGTAGTACATCTCAGCCAGTTTAAAGTTCTTGTCCAGCAGAGCCAGGCGGGCTTGGACCTGGTAGTGGCCGGAGCCGTCTCCTCCCTGCAAACAACAAAACAGAAGCTTCCTTATTAGACTATGGTAGCTGTAGAAGTGTCATAATTATAGACGTACTTCAGCTTAAAAAGCTGGATTTGTGAGGTAATTAGCTTAGTATAATGGCAAAGGTAGAAGTGGATACCAGACCACTTTTTGTGGGGAATTAAATGTCCTTGTGTGAAAAGGATGTCTACTGTCCTGCTAGGTGTACTGTGTAAGGAAGAGGTTTGGGAGTGATTACGCACGTTATCCTGGGACACCTTGTCAGCAATGTGATTGGTTTGGTGGAGAAAGCGCACGGTGGAGACATCGCCTAAGGCAGCAAAACATCTAGGCGTGACACAGAAGGAAGGAAAATAAATAAATGAGGAAGTCAGGGAAAGGAAGAGCACGCAAATACACAGCAAATAGTACAAAAATGAAAGCAAAATAAAAAGTCAAGAGCAAAGCTAAACATATATATCGACCTCAAATTAAAAGTGCTGGAAAACATTCTGTGTTAATCTCCAATCTTTCTTAAATGAGAATAAGATACACAAAAATACTGTATCTTATACTTTACCAATACCATTCATAATTGGTAAGGAATTGGACCATTGATAGGCAGACCTGTTATTAAACACCAACTTTACTGTCGCAGCATGTGCATTTTCTGAAGAAAATGTGTGTGGTTGCATGAGCCAACTCATCGTATTAGCAATATTCTGGGAGTATGCTAGCGAAACTAGCGTGCAAGCACGACATCTTGGAAGTCATTGGGCCACTTTGAAGCAGACTAGTGATTGGTTGAAGGATGGGGGTTTTCATTTTCGTTTGATTGCAGGTTTTAGCCTCCTCTTGCCAAAGCAGTTCTTCACTTTTTAGAGACCTGCTAACACTGTTTCTACATGTGTAACAACTTTGACAACCCTGATTTGTTCACCTTCTGAATGGTTGAAGCCAGTGTCTTTTCACCATTGACGTCCAAATAACCTAGGTGGGATGTCCTTGATAGTAGATAATAGATCTCTGAGGTTCTCTAACTGTGCGTTCAAATCAAACGCGACGGGTCGACACGACTCCATACAAAGTCAATGTAGAGACGCGCATCAGGTGACATTTGTCGCTAGAAAAATCTGCAGCAAGATTTGACTTGTGGCGCGCCATGAACGCCTTGTCACGGGCAAACGCGTTCACGAGGATTTGCAATGCGACACTTCCGCTCGAGTGGAAATATTTGAACTTTGCCGCGACATTCACATGATGCCAGCCAATCAGCGTCACTCCCTGAGTGATGTAACGTAACAGCCAATCAGCGTTCTACCGGCCAACCGTTCCCTGCAGTGCAGTCCGGATTGAACCGCAGCATGGAGGAGAAAGGGATTGTTGCCGTTTGCGACTCCCGGAGCTCTATATATACATAGAATAATATTATATAATATAACTAGAGTTTCCGCGCGCACGTTGCGTGCGCTTAACCTCTGGTTGTAATTAAAACCATAGCTATAATGTGGAAACCCCAGTCGATAACGTAAGACATTTTTTCACCAATTTTTGCCGCATTAGTATATCAGGAGATTCGTCCCTGAGGGTGATTCACACTTGATGCTTTATATGCGGACATCGATGCCGTTTAAACATCGGTAGTAGAATCAACGGGGGTTTAGGGGAGTGGGTTGCAAGGGGCGGGATATGACGTAGGGTCAGAAATGTTTACATGGCTGATTGTACATTGGCTACTTGACCTGAAAGTTTAAGATGTTTATTTTATTTTATCTTTTTACCAGAAGAATACGTCATTGAGATTAAACATCTCTTCAAGTGCCCTGGCCAAGACAGGCAGCAGTAGCCTAAAGTCACACAAGCATACACACAAAACATTAGAAAAACAAAACATTGCGGAAGGATCAAGGAGGAGAGTAATATTAAGTTTGATCAACAAAGTGTAAATACATTTTGGGAGGCTCAAGGAGAGTAATATTACATTTTACCAACAAAGTGTAGTCTTGTGGTGGACATAAATCACCATACTGTGTTATTGACAATTTGTCGTTCTGTGTTATAGGGATACTGTCTATTTAAGATCACGTGACCTGTGTGTTGATATGCCGGTCAGCGCGATGTTTGAATCTAACGGTTTTTATATGATAAAATGAAATTGTCTCTTCACTGCTTTTATCACAATTTCTACATTCTACAGACAGAACATCTCACCTGGGAGAGTTTGTTGACGGTGGGGCTGTTAAAACAGACGGAAGGGGTGAAGGGGGGATATCAATATCGCAAGACATTGCGGGATGCGGGATCGATTTTACCATTGTCTTTCAACGTCTGTATGTGAGCTACAGGCTGCTTGGCACATACGCACTCACCAACTTATCGGAGTAACTTGTCCGGCAGGCCTGCTATTATATAGTAGTAAGATATATAAATATCTATATAAAATAATATATAATATCACGGCCAAAAGCTGTGTGCGCCTCCGGATGGCCATAGCGGGGAGAGCCTTCGTGGGGATTGGGCTTTACAGGGTTTGTTTGAGGTTACAATAGGCCTTATGCGCAACATTCTTCCGGGTTCTACAAAACAGTGGTCTTGGCTTCCGGTCGTGCGCTGCTCAATAAGCTGAGTTTATTATGGCGACCTTCTACAGCCGGTGTTTACAGGAGCTACCCCGAACAACTATTAGCGATGTGCACAGTATTGCCAAACGGACGTCCAGAGCCCCGGGGACTCTGTTAGACAAGGGATTTAAGTTTTACGCCTCCTCATTTATTCATAATTATGAAGGTATTTACATTTGTAGCTTTTGCTAATATCGCTCGTTAGCGTTAGTTAACTGTAAGTAGCCTAGTTGTGTACTTGTATGCTATCAGTTAGTTTAGCAGTATTTTTGCTCACAGACAATTAAGACAATCAGATGAAGACTGCATTTTAGCGATGGGTTTATACTACCAACAGTATAATTACTACGATGTCCTGTGTGGTTAAGCTGGTCTTTGTCGACGTGGTACGCTGGTCGTATGTGTCTAGTAGACGCATAAGACCAGACACTACTATCCTAGTAGACTCTACTAGGATAGCTGCTAGGTTTAATGTCGACTAGCTGCTACCGTTCTGGCAGGTGTTTCAGATTTCTAAAACATTAATTTGTATAAAGACAACTGTGATGAATGAAATTATGCTGTATCTTCTTTTCCACCAGTTTCAAACAAAGACAGGTTGAGAGGTACTGTCACTGTCAGAGCAGCTTGTCACAGGTCCATGCAGAAGAATGAAAAACCACACAGCTTGAGCGTAGGCTATGTTCAGGGATGGGTTTGTTAAATTGTCTGTTTCAGTTCAATGACTGTACAGAATGCGTTCATCAAGCCTCTCAGAATGAATATATTTACACTGCAACTGCTTTCATTTGGCCACCAGCATGTTCTCAACTATGTAAACACCATATTCACAAATACAACACATTCTTCTGAGACACTTGATAAATGGCTATAGTCTACCTGTTAGTGAAAGAAGGTAATTTGTGCAAAGTTGATTGACAGTAAATATTTCTATCTACACATATTTGGTATACCTCTACTCGTATGGTTAACAATTTTTGTATACTAAACACACACACACTATACCGATAACATCATTAGGACACTTGCCATGACATTAAATTCGAAAGCTATATATATGTGTTTCCTCCCCTTTTGCAATTGCTACTACTTGCAACTATTGACACCCTGTAGTGGCAGGCATTCCAGTACTGAGCAATATATGTTTATTGTGGTAGACTTGTAGGAAGCCCCTTGTCTTAATTTAGTGGTATCTGTTCTGCCAACTGTCCAATTGTCTCTTTGTGTATTGTATACAGATAGTGCTTCGTGATTCAGATCCCGTCATCATGACCTCAAGTCAGTGTTCATGCAAAGCTGGCACAGCAGTATGCAATCACACTGCTGCACTGCTCTTTCAGACAGCTCATTACTCCGAGCTCACTATCCAGGTTGTCCCCCCTGTTCATGCCTGTACAGAAATGGAACAACAATGGCACAAGCCCAGAACTGCAGTAAGGGTTGAGGCAAATGCACTGTATAATATGTATGTAATAGTTAGGCTATGTGTGCTGCAATAAAATAGTAATTTGCTAAAATAAAGTATAGTGATCTAAGGTTAGAAGCATTAGAGGTGCAGCGTAATATAATGGCGACTCTTTACTTCATAAGGGAGTAAAACCCGGGCCTGTAAACAGCATGATTGTTACAAGACCCAGGCTTAACAGGTGCATGGAAGGAGGAATCAGGTGAGGTGTAGTCACTGAGGTCATACATGTAAACATTAGCTGGGGCACAGCAGGTTATGATTTGTAACAATATCACTGTATTTGGAGGTCACGAGCAGTTACTGAAACCATTAGACTATGCATACCACATATTTTACTTTTATAATTGGAACCTTTTCATAGTAGAATATTACCTTTACCACTTTGTTTCATAGAAGTACACTCTCCAAGGGTGTGCATGGGCACCCTTTTGATATTGGGCTGCTATGCATTGAGGACACATACGAGGACTTTGCTAATGTTTCGGACCCATATCGCCCTAACTGACTCATCCTTTGGAAACTGGTGGAAACTTACGCTAGAGTTAAATTTCCCCGACACAGAACAGCTCGGCACACAACAAAAACTGCTGTTCAGATGTTGCCGTTTCTGGTATTTTAACATTTTAATCACACGAAATAGAAAACTAAATACTAAATAGAATACACTAAAGCGAAACTTAGAAGTTACCAGGAGATCACCTACCGCTGCAGTCAACCAGTGTACGGAAGTGAAAAGCGGAAATGATTAGACCCGTTTACACCTGTTTTCCGGTTCGAACGCTGGGCGCTCCGCATAACCCCTATTGATTGCAATTGGGTTACAATTGATTGAATCACGGTGGCTAATTTGCATAATCATATTTGTGCATAACCTGGCCAAACTCTGCCTTTAAGGGGCATGTGAACCAACTTCTGGGTTTACGGGTCAGGTTTCAGGATTTTTTTTTTATATTTTTCAAAATGTTCAAGGTACAGCCAAATCTATCTAGCCTGACCCCATGGGTCGTTGAGCAAAATATACCTAATGTAAAATAAGGCCCAAATACCAAGTTTCAGAAATTGTTTAGGTTTGACTGCGAGTTATAGTGCTCCCTATGGTGAGAGCGCTGAAGAACCTGTGGGAGACTTCCTCATTTCCGGTTTACATATGCCTATTTAATAAAACAACAGCCAGGGGTTCAGGTTCGGAGGGGTTGATTGAAGTGTTTTTACCCATTTCAATATCAGAATTAAAAGAGAGCCAAGGATTAGTTTGACAAACCTCATGAAACCAGAAAACATGGGGGGCCTTGGTCACCCCAATCTCCAGTATTACTTTTGATCAGCTCAGTTACGTAATTTAATATCATGGTCACTGGGGAGACAAGACTCATTGTGGGTCCAGATGGAGGCCAACATGTTTGATCCCTTGCCTTTGGATTCCCTTATATTTATAAAACAATTTAATATTATAAAAAACATGGATCAGTGCTTCACTGTCTACAATAGGCTTTTAGCATGGAAGGACTGTATTAGGACACTTGGCTTCACTAACTGTACTTCTATGTATTCTCCTATCCATCAAAATCCTGATTTGAAAAAAACATTTAACATCAGTTAATATAAGTAAATGGACAACTTTGGGTATAAAACTATTTAGAGATTTATTCCATAAAAACTTACAACCAAAATCATTCATTGACTTAAAAAGTGAATATGGCATGACAGATTTTTTAAAATATCTACAGATTCGGAATGTTGTTGGATCACTAGTCAAAGAAAAAAAGTTACATTTTGGACTATCGTAAATGGAGGATATATTAATTTTCTCAATCACAATCAAAGGAAAAATCAGTGAAGTGTATGGTATCCTATCTACAACGGGTCACTCATGTTTTCTAACTTTATTAAAGATCTGGGAGAAGGACCTAGGGTTGGTTTCAAATGAAAATAGTTGGTCAAACATTTGTGAAAGAATAAATTTACCATATACAAGTAACAAAATCAAGGAAGCTAATTTAAAGTTCATTCATAAATTCTATCTTACACCAATAAAGATGCATAAAATCTCAAATGATAACTCACTAAAGTGTTTGAGATGTAAAAATGAAGATGGTACATTTTTGCACATGTTTTGGAAATGTAATTTGTTGAAGAACTTTTGGAATTTTATTCATTACTTTACGAAATCTGTTTTGGAATTGGAATTTGATTTAAACCCTTGTCTATATTTACTAAATGAGTCCCCAGATTTTCAGTTAGATAGAAAATAATGCAGCATACTAATACTTATAACATATTTTGCTAAGAAATGTATTTTACTTTTTTGGAAAAATGAATCTCTGCCAATCTTTAAGTTTAAGTTGTTTTTGGACCAAATGTCAACATTTTCCCCGTTAAGAAAAACGAACCTTGGAAAAATTTAATCGCGGTCATATTATTCATGAATTTTGTGTTCCATTGATCTGTTGCTTGTAGGAATTGCTTTTTTTTTTCTCCCCCGGTTGCTTTTTTTATTTTTCATCTTATTATTATTATATTACCATTATTAGTATTATTAGTATAGGAATGTTTTTGTTTAGTTTTTTGACTGTGGTTGTATATGTGCATGCATGTAGGCCTATGTATGCAGATATGCATGTATGCACTGTATGTGTTTATGTGGGTGCAGGGAAGGGATATTTAGACATTCTGTGTTCAGTGTGTTCAGCTTTGTGTATGCCCATGCCAAATAAAAATATGATGAAAAAAAAATAATTCAAAGAGAAAGATAGTAAAATGAAATTCAACTCTGCTCTATGTTCAAGATAGAAACACTTATTCCCCTTTGTGTGTACCTCTCAGCGATGTGCAGTTGACCTGCCTCCAGCGACAGTTTGCTCAAAGTCTTCCACATGGCCTCCGTCTCTGGCAACAAGTCTAGAGTCTCCAGGAATGCTGTAGCTCTTCAGACACACACACACGCACACACACACACACACACACACACACAATAAGCTCATGCCCACTGGTCAATCATCATGCATTTAGCTAAAATCCAAGAAAACCAAGGTGAAGTGAGACCTGTCGTAGTCCCCATCGTCCACCGCTGTGCCAAACTCTATGAGCCCCTCGTCCAGCGTGTAGCTGGATGTCCCAATGCCTTCCGATACAGTCACGTCTGTCCTACCGTCGGCCCTCACCAGGTCCACAACGTCTCCCTGTGGGCAAACAAACCATCAGCGCATGTAGAATGCAACTTTAAATAAACAGCAATAGAATGCATCTTTAGGTAAACACCAATATAATGCATCTTTAAATAAACACCAATAGAATGCATCTTCAGATACACACCAATATAATGCATCTTCAGATACACACCGATATAATGCATCTTCAGATACACACCGATATAATGCATCTTCAGATACACACCGATATAATGCATCTTTAGATAAACACCAATATAATTCATCTTCAGATAAACACCAATATAATGCAGCTTTAAATAAACAGCAATAGAATGCATCTTGAGATAAACACCAATAGAATGCATATTTAGATAAACACCAATATAATTCATATTCAGATACACACCAATAGAATGCATCTTTAGATAAACACCAATATAATTCATCTTCAGATAAACACCAATATAATGCAGCTTTAAATAAACAGCAATAGAATGCATCTTGAGATAAACACCAATAGAATGCATCTTTAGATAAACACCAATAGAATGATTCTTTAGATAAACACCAATAGAATGATTATTTAGATAAACACCAATATAATTCATCTTCAGATACACACCAATAGAATGCATCTTTAGATAAACACCAATATAATGCATCTTTAGATAAACACCAATAGAATGATTCTTTAGATAAACACCAATATAATTCATCTTCAGATACACACCAATATAATGCATCTTTAGATAAACACCAATAGAATGATTCTTTAGATAAACACCAATATAATGCATCTTCAGATAAACACCAATATAATGCATCTTTAGATAAACACCAATATAATTCATCTACAGATAAACACCAATACAATGCATCTTTAGATAAAAACCAATAGAATGCATTTTCAGATCAACACCAATAGAAAGTATCTTCAGATAAACACCAATAGAATGCATCTTCAGATAAACACCAATAGAATTCATCTTCAGATAAACACCAATAGAATGCATCTTCAGATCAACACCAATAGAAAGTATCTTCAGACACACCAACATAATGCATCTTTAGATAAACACCAATAGAATGATTCTTTAGATAAACACCAATAGAATTCATCTTCAGATAAACACCGATAGAATGTATCTCCAGATGATCATCACCAGTCCATTGTAAATTGTCTATGCAAAGTTTGGTTATCTACACATGGAAAAATAAATAATTTAAGTATTCAAATTAAAAACAGGATTCAAATAATTGCGTTTGCATTTATTTGAATATCTAAGAGACGGTTTGTTTTTTTCCTTAAAGTAAAATAATAATAGACTGATCATAATCATGATGAAACGTGTTTGAGTTATTGATAAACACAACAAGAAGCCGCCCATCACTCACCCTGAGGGGGAACATGGTGGTGCTCTCGGGGCTGTCGATGTTGTACCAGACACAGAGGTTGGCCCGGTTCTGGGCCACCACTACGTCACTGCCTGGCACCCATTGGACGTAGGAGCAGAAAGAAAGAAGCGTGGTCTTTATGGCGCTTTCTATGTCGTACAGGTGAAGCTGGAGAAGGAAGGAGAGAAGAAAGGTGTGAGCAGAGTGGCCTTCAAGAAGCCCTCCATGTCGTACATGGGGAGCTGGACGGAAGAGTTGAGAGCCTTCTCTAATGGTGCACTTTGCTTCCACTACCTCATCCTCATTGACAAGTAACTCCATTGGAGGAGATTGGGAGATTCACATCTTACATTTGGATTGCAAATGAAACCTTAAGGTAGATATGGTTTGACTTCTGCTGCCAACCTTTTTGATGAAAAATAATGGGATAAATGTATTCACTTTAAGGGGAGAACACTACAATATTAATGAAGTCACTATTGTCCTAGTCAAAATAAACATATATATATAATAGTGCTGTTTGACGCGTTATTAACGGCGTTAATGAAAACCAATTTTAACAGTGTTAATTTTTTTATCGCGCGATTAACGGATATGGAGCAGGGGAAAAACTCCTTAAAAGTGTGTGTGTGTGTGTTTGTGTGTCACTCTGTTCGAGCCTGCACAAGAGTTCAATGTTGTCGTTAGCTGTTACGTCTTTCTGAACAATCGCAGTTCAAGGCCCACCTGCGCTGTACCTCTTCGGGAGGGGCCGCTCAGTTTGCAGGGTTTGTAGAGAGGACAGTGGGGGGACTACTGCGAGGTGAAGTGAACCTGAGGGTTGGTAGAGAGGACTACTGCGAGGTGAAGTGAACCTGAGGGTTGGTAGAGAGGACTACTGCGAGGTGAAGTGAACCTGAGGGTTGGTAGAGAGGACTACTGCGAGGTGAAGTGAACCTGAGGGTTGGTAGAGAGGACAGTGGGAGGACTACTGCGAGGTGAAGTGAACCTGAGGGTTGGTAGAGAGGACAGTGGGGGGACTACTGCGAGGTGAAGTGAACCTGAGGGTTGGTAGAGAGGACAGTGGGGGGACTACTGCGAGGTGAAGTGAACCTGAGGGTTGGTAGAGAGGACAGTGGGGGGACTACTGCGAGGTGAAGTGAACCTGAGGGTTGGTAGAGAGGACAGTGGGGGGACTACTGCGAGGTGAAGTGAACCTGAGGGTTGGTAGAGAGGACTACTGCGAGGTGAAGTGAACCTGAGGGTTGGTAGAGAGGACTACTGCGAGGTGAAGTGAACCTGAGGGTTGGTAGAGAGGGCAGTGTGGGACGTGGACTACAGAGACTGCCCAAAAACAGGATCCAACAATGATGAATTACGGTAGCATTTAAGTTAAGCTAACAAAGTGGAATAGATTACTATGTTCAACATCATAGAAGACATACTCCCACATGAAAATAAGATTTTGTGTTCAGTGGCTCTTGAAATAAAAATCCAAGTAAAATAAATGCACGGTCAAACTCTACTATCCACTTCAACTATCTCATGTCCCACTGTCTCCTTTCCAGGTGCTTTAAAAGTGCTGTAAAGTGTTTGTGTCTCCAGATCCCTGCCCAGTTCAGGTTAATACTATGCATCATTCTATCCCCCCGGGGTCGACGTGGTTCACCTGCAGCTTCTTGTCCCGGTAGAGCAGCTTGCGGCCCGTCTCGTTCAGCTCCAGCCAGTCGATTCTAGAGTCATGGTTGAGGGTTCCCAGGTTGTAGCCTCCAGATAAGTCCACTGGGAGAGAGAGAGAGACTTTTAGAGAGAAGGATATCTGTGTAGCAGGGTTCGAACTCATGCTACAAAGAAGACACATATCCATCATGCGCATTGTGGGGGGCAGGCTAATTACAGGCACGCTGTTATTATTATTTACTATGATTAAAACCGGATTTTGCCAAGCACAACCCTGACTCCGTCCGCTCTGTACGAGGGAACTGTTACAGGCATGTTCCACTACTAATGGTACCTGGTGCAGCCATACCACATCAAATGTGTGGGACTACTTTCATGGTCGGATAATTCGGCAAATAAGAGCTTTAATTTATGAACAAATCCCTTTATTAATGGCAAGGGATGAAATAAAATCAGTCAAGGCATATATGCATTTGCTGTATCCATGGAATTAAAGGTATTAGTCACCGAATCAGAACCAGCGTTCTATCATTATAAAATCGCTATTGTGATAAATATAAAAAGTTTTTTTTCCCTCAGACTCACCCAGTCGTCCCTTAGCCCAGCTTTCCTGATCTAAATTTCTCCTAACTTGACGTCAAATGACGCGTTTGACGTCATCTCAGCAAAACTTTTCTTTCCTGCTAGAAGGGCCGAGGACTACAAATCACTTCTTCCGCCAATTTGTAAGCCAACCAATAAGAAATTAGGGGGGCGGGAGCTCGCGTACGAGGTGTAAACACAATGTCCGCCATGTTTTTTCGCCGCTTAGCTCGAGAACTAGACCGACACAAACCTTGGCAGGAGCAAATTTACAATGGGAAACAGCCGAAGTGGATTTTGAAAATCTATTGCTGGATTCTGACATTCAGGGCTATTTATACGAGCCAGAATACATCCAGGAAGAATTGAGACAAATAGAGGAGGAGGCTGCTGAACAAGCCTTGCCTGTTGCCGAGGACGAGGAGCCGGAGCGCGCCAGAGTGAACTGGTGGTGTACCTGTTTGCTCTGTTCGCCTATGGACACTAACACAGAGTCCCTGTGCTGAAGCGAATTTCAGCGATGCCAGTTTCTTCTAGAATAAATGGCTGAATCTGGCGAGGACGGGGCCATGTGTGTAACCTCTCACCCAGGCTTTACGCCTCATCTGAACAGTTCGGTATTGGATACATATTTCCGGACCCAGAAAAGGAACTGGAAACTCCAGCCAAAGCCCACCGGGAGAAACAGACGTCTGAGCATACTAACATGCTCCAATGTGTTATTACTAACACATTGGCTATAATAGTTTTGAGTCCCGGGGAACATGACAATGTATTTATCCGAAAGTAGCCGATCTTATTGGCAGAGCATAGGCTACGTTACGTTAGCTTGAAGTCTGTGTAATGCTGTATAGGCTACTCAAGGCATAATTCATCTTGCTTTGCTAATGTTGTTCTCCTTCTTTCTTAGAGTATCGGCTTCCTGTGTTGTCCAGGCCATCAGAGCTAATTACCCACAAGATGGGCAGTACCGTGGCTACCAGGAGACAGTAGATGCTCAAGATGAGCTGTGACTATTTTGACTCTACTGAACCTAAACGTTTTAATTTGTAAAAAGTTCATATTTTTTCCATGAATAAAACTTCAAATTCATGTTGGTTGTTGTGATTTGTTTACTAACCCAAGTGCTGTTATACAAAAGTAGGCCTACTGTATAAGATAAACACTTATTTCAACTGGGGAGAAAAGGTTGATTTCAAATACTTGATATGCTGAGCTACTGTAATTAGCTATTGTTTTTATGCTGTACAGTAGCATACAAATGATGCGTTTGAGAAACAAGAGCAGAAGTCTAAACTAGTCAACGTATCACAGGGATATGTTTACACAAAGTTTGCTCGCCCTACCACGCACGCTAGTATAATGGGTCCTTGCCCCTCCAAACGGAAACAGGCGGGCGGTGCAGCGAGCGCAATGAACTGTGGTAGTTGGAGGATTTCTTACTCTTGAGCCAGAGAGACCACTTTCTGCCTTTTCGGCTAGGATAAACAGATTTCAAAAATGTTTGCACATTTGTAATTCATAGAATTATTTACTTCATATATCCTTCATATCTCCACTGGTGAAGTATCCCTTGAAGCATTCACCTCAGAAACAATAACTGAAAAATATACTGTGGCGTGAGGGGGCGTGGCCTGGCGTCAGCTGCAGACAAGGGGGTGGGACAGTCAGTTTGTTTGTTTGAATTGCCGCTTTTTTGTGAACACATCTGTTTTCAATTGTGTTGATTGGTTTGTGGGTGTTTAAGCTCAGTGTGCCCATCAGTCTCTGTCGGATCGTGCCAGTATGTTACCTGTCTCTTGCTGAAAATAAACTCAGAGAAAGTGTTGAAATCAAGTAATATGTCTGCGATTGGATCCTTTTTGTACTGAAAGCCTAAAGAAAATGCCACTTAAAAGACTCAATCGTCAATAGACGATAGACTCAATAAATCCTATAATATAGAATATTCTTTTATATAAAATTACTTTTTGAATTTGTATAGATCAACATGAAAATTCTGTGGTGCTTACGGTGCATTTTATTTGTGAGGCAATAAATATAGTTGGCTATTACAAGGACGCATGAAATATACACACATTTCAATAAGCTGCCTGGACAATTAAGACAATCTCATAGTGATCATAAAGATACTATATATAATAGATATGCTGACTTGCACAGGGAGGGACTATTAACTGTACTTGAAGTATGCCTTGATGTAAACACTCATACCAACCCATAAACAAGCATACAGACCAGAACACATGCTGGGCACCAGCTAGTGATGTGCTTTGCACCAGGCCGTACGCTCACAGCTGAGAACACATATAGCTGACTGGAGGACAGCTGGGTAGACTAGTTGGGCTGATGATTAAGCAATTGAGCGTAATCGTTGGCGAAGAACAACCGTCAGCCACTTAAAGCTAGGTTTGGTCATTTATTTTAGGAGCATAGTTTTGTCCGATTTGTTGAAATTCGTGTTGAAATGCAATCCTAATCTTCCTCGTCAAAGCGATTGTCCGGGGTCGGGTCGCGGGGGCAGCAGCTCAAGCAGGGGGTCCCAGACTTCCCTTTCCCGGGCCACAGTGACCATCTCTGATGGGGGGATCCCAAGGCGTTCCCAGGCCAGTGTTGAGATATAATCTCTCCATCTAGTCCTGGGTCTTCCCCGAGATCTCCTCCCCACTGGACGGGCCTCAAACACATCCCAAGGGAGGCACCAAGTGGGCATCTTTAACAGATGCCCGAACCACCTCAACTGACTCCTTTCTAAGCAGAGGAGCGGTGTCTCTAAGCCGAGTTCCTCACGGATGGCTGATCACCCTATCCCTAAAGGCCCATTCACACCCTACGGTAAATACGGATAGGAACCCTTTCGTCCAGAGCAATACCAACGGGAATCGAGGCGGCAGTATTGAGTCAGAAGTCCAACCATTCGCGAAAATAGAGAGAGTAGTATAATATCTGATATGTGTATATATATATATATATATATATATATATGGTCATTTAAAAATGGCACAACATTTTGAGGAGAGAATCTGCGGGTTGGTTAGGGGTGTCACATGCCACCGCTGCGTGGCGGCGTGCCACCAGCCCCACCACAGCCACCTCCCGGATCCGGAGGTATGAATCGGCCTTAAGGTAGACACAAGCTACCCTCCTGAGAAAACCCATCTCGTCCTTTTGGTCATCACCCATCCCTCGAGGGTAGGAACGAAGATTGACCGGTAGATCGAGAGCTTTGCCTTGCAGCTTCAGCTCTCTATTCGTCATAACGGTGCGGTAAAGTGAACGTAATACCGCCCTGCTGCTCCGATTCTCTGGCCAATCTCATGCTCCATCGTACCCTCATTCGCGAACAAGACCCAGAGGTACTTGAGCTCCTTCACTTGGGCTAAGGACTCATTTCCTACCAGGAGTAGGCGATCCACCGGTTCCTGATAAGAGTCATGGTCTCAGATTTAGCGGTGCTGATCCTCATCCCAGTCGCCTCACTCGGCAGGGAGCCAATCCAGTGAGTGCTGAAGGTCACAGGACGATGATGCCATCAGGACCAAATCATTTGCATAAAGCAGTGATGAGATCCTCAGACCACCGTACGGCAACCCATCCCCATACCCAAAACCCCCAGGGAATGAAACTGACTTGCTGCTGAGAACGCGGACACGGCTCTCACTTTGGGAGGACAGAGATTGGATGGCCCTGAGAAGTACTCCCCGCAGCACCTCCCAGTTTCTCCAGGTGGACCCGGTCATACGCCTACTCCAGATCCACAAAACACATGTAGACCGCATGGACATACTCACAGGTCCGACGAGCCACCATCAACCCTTAACTCTGCCTCCATCATATATCTCATTTCCACTGCCACGGGGCCGGGCCGGTGCCGGGTCTAGTTCCAGTTCTGTGCATTCCGACTACAATATGCCAGGTGCCCTAAAGCCTAGGGGGTATCCTGGCTATGTTTCTGTTTTATTTACTACGATTACACTATATAATAATATACTAATAATAAAGACAATAAATATTCTAATGCACAACATAATATAATAATAATATACGAGAATATAAGAGTCCAAATGTCATGAGTAACCAGTCAAATAGAGCACCATCTCCACTTACTGACATTTCTTGGCTTTGTTACTCTGAATGTTTTAGAAGAAAATCACATTTCAGTTTTATCTTAAGTAAGTCTTACAAAAATGATTGTAACCGAAAAAGGAAGTCACAGCAACAGGATCTGCTGAAGCACATGGAGAGGGTGGACGAAAGAAGGGATGGATTGTTCCCTGAGCAGAACCAACAATTCAATGAGCAAATCTTACAAATATTGGAGACCATAAGCAATGCTATAGTGGGCCTCATGGGACAAATTGTGGCTTCAATTGAAGAAGAGCAATAATATGCCCTCCCACCAGGGGAGGATGATGCTCCTCCGATTACCGGCTTCCAAATAAAAGAAATATGTGTATGTGTGTTTGTGTTTATTCTCCTTGCGTATTGAAATAGCGCATTAATGCAAACCGGACATCAGCTCCTTCCTGCTGGCCCCGATCAGGTAGAGCTTTTACTGGGGGTTGCAAGGTCACACGTATGTCTGCAATATCTTCGGAAAAGCGGTCACCATTCTCCTCACAAATGTTGTGTAACACACAGTACAATATCAAACGCTGCTCGGGTTTATATCAGGGAGGCTGTTCCTCCCCACCACGTCTCTCCAGGTGTCTCCGTCGTTACCCAAGTGGGCGTTGAAGTCTCCCAGCAGAACTACGGAGTCCCCTACGGGGGCCCCATACAGGACTCCATTCAGGGTCTCCAAGAATACCGAGTACTGTATGCACCGAACTGCTGTTCAGTGCATACACACAAACAACAGTCAAGCGTTTCCCCCCCACCACCCTTAGGCGTAGGGAGGCGACCCTCTCGTCCACCAGGGTAAACTCAAACACAGAGGCGCTCAGCCGGGGATTTATGAGTATCCCCACACCCGCCCGGCGCCTCACGCCCCTGGCACCTCCGGAGAAGAACTGAGTCCAACCCCTATCCAGGAGTACGGTACCAGGGCTGAGACGTAGAGGTAAGCCCCACCAGCTCTAACTGGTGGCGCTCCACCTCCCTCACAAGCTCCGGTTCTTTCCCCACAGTGAGGTGACGTTCCACGTCCCCAGAGCCAGCTTCTGCAGCTCGGGTCTGGTCCGTCGAGACCCCTGACCTTCACTGTCAACCATGTGCCCGCGCACCTGAACCCAGGCTTCCCCCGGGCCGGGACTCTCCTCCTCTATCTCGGTTGTTCATGGGGGTCTATGTGAACCATTCTTAGTCTGGCCCCTCACCGGAGAACAAATGTACAAATGTGATTTAGCATTTAGGACAGTTATCCATTGATCAATGCCATTCCAATGAAACAAAACATTCACTGCCCAGATCTCCTTACCAATGGCAATAGTCTTCAGGTCAATCAGGTATGCAAGCTTCTTGTTATCTTCCACTCCTTTCTGCTTTCTCTCATTCAAACGGACACTGTGAATACACAGATAGACAAACAGAGAGGTAAGGAGAGAGAGAGAGAAGGAGAGAGAGAAAGATAAAGAGAGAGAAAGAGAGAGAGAGAGAGAGACTAGCCTAAATCAAACAGCGGCCAGAGTAGGTAAGTTAATTATGTACAAATAGTTACGTAACTTGGAGTCAATATGAGCATACCGTTTTATTTTCCCTTTAAAAATGCATTTTTTTTTTTACGGCTGTTAAAATTGGTTTCCTGTTTATGATGACGATAGGCATGAACCTCCATCAACAACCCTAGACTGTGTTACAATAAATGGACTATATTGCTGCATTACTGTATGAGTTGTATTCAATAAATGGACTATTTTATTGAGTTACAGTCTGAGTTGTTTTCAATAAATGGACTATATCACTGAGTTACAGTCTGGGTTTTCTACAATAAATGACTATATTACTGAGTTAGAGCCAGAGTTAATAAATAATAGGACTTTAATACCATGTTAACATGTTTTTTTTCAATAACAGGACCTTAATACTATGTTAACATGTGTGTTTTCTTCAATAATAGGACCTTAATACTATGTAAACATATCGTTTTTTTCAATAATAGTACTTTAATACCATGTAAACATGTGGGTTTTCTTGAATAATAGGACTTCAATACTATGTTACACATCATATGACATCATATGGACCAAAAGTGAACGTGTCATGATCGAGTGAATGGTGACACACTATTCTATGTTCAAGCCAAGCTGGTTTGGTGCCATGTTGTTCTCCTCCCACACCAACCTGATGAGATGAGGGTTCATGAACTCTGTCCTGACCGATCCCAGGATCTGGTTGTTCTCATACTCGACCAGGCTGAGTTCCCCTGCGTTAAATATCATGCAAACCTGAAACACAAAAACAACAGGTCACTGGAATAGAAAACTATGATACCACACACACCTGGAAAACAAGAGAGAGGAAATTCAATAATTATGTTGGTGTACAGAATGAACATCAACAATATTATACTCACTATCAATTGAATTGTAATGCCTTTTTAAGTATATTTCAAACACAATGGTGATATAATGCAATTGTACTGCAAGTGTGTTTCGAATGCTAGAAATCATACTTTTCACTGGTGTACTTCAGTACACCTAAAGGATGTCAAAAGTTGTGCCATTTTAGAATACTATTTACACTTGGAGTAAACTGAAGTATATCTATAGTACTTAAGGTATACCTTAGTACATTTTTGTATAATTGAATGCGACAAAATTAGTACAGAATACAGTTACATACTAAAAGTGTACTTAGTACATCCTTTCAAAAGTGTAGTTGAAGTATAATATTTTTATTATATATTTTTCCGTGTTTGTTTCCGTGTGTGTTTCCATGTTTGTGTGTGTGTTTCCGTGTGTGTGTTTCCGTGTGTGTGCGTGTTTCCGTGTGTGTGCGTGTTTCCGTGTTTGTGTGTTTCTGTGTGTGTGTGTGTTTCCGTGTGTGTGTGTGTGTGTGTGTGTGTGTGTGTGTGTGTGTGTGTGCGTTTTCGTTTGTGTTTCTGTGTGTGTGTGTTTTAGTTACCGTTTCATTTTCAAAGAAGAACTTTTCATTCCCCCCGGAGCCTGGCCATGCAACCTGAGCCAGTCAAACGATTTACATTAAATACAGTCAGTGTTTCCCCTATATGCATTCGGATTGTAAGCGCCACTGCACAAAAAAAAGTTGGCATAGATCTTAATCACAATAAAACGTGACACTGATTTTGAAACGGCCTATTGTAATTTCTGCATCTATTATCTAAATATTTATTAGTAATACAGGGGAAAAAAAGAGAAAATCACATTGGCATGTGGATTTACGGTGTGTGCCACTAAAATGTATGGTTGTGCCCCTAAACTTTTCAGTTAGGGGCCACAGTGCTCCTAGTGAAAAAAGTTAGTCTGGAGCCCTGAAGTTCACGGCACATTTGCACAATGATCTGGTCTCAGCAGATACCGTGTCTCTGTTGGTTGTTATGTCATATTTGGAAGCTCAATCTGTACATTTTTTTCCAAAAAATCTCACCAGAAGTAACCATTTAAAGGGTTATTTTTCACATTTTTCTTCCGGGGGCATGCCCCATGGACCCCCCTAATGTTGCTAGGTTACTAACTCACAGCACCACTGCTACAAAAAAATATAGGAAACACTGACAGTGCATCCAAACCTTGTGGCAGATATACATGCAAAGATACATTTATAAATACAGAACGCCACTTAGGATGGGTCACAGAGTGGTATAGCAGAGTGGTAGGGAGGACACTGAGGGCTATAGCAGAGTGGTAGGGAGGACACTGAGGGCTATAGCAGAGCGGTAGGGAGGACACTGAGGGCTATAGCAGAGCGGTAGGGAGGACACTGAGGGCTATAGCAGAGCGGTAGGGAGGACACTGAGGGCTATAGCAGAGCGGTAGGGAGGACACTGAGGGCTATAGCAGAGTGGTAGGGAGGACACTGAGGGCTATAGCAGAGCGGTAGGGAGGACACTGAGGGCTATAGCAGAGTGGTCACTGAGGAGCTGACCTCACTGAGCTTGTTGGTGAGCAGGTCTCCAAGCAGCAGGGTGTCTGACGTGTGAGCCACGAGGTAGCGGTCCGACCCCATGATCTTCACTTCCTCGATCTCATAGCCGTACTGAGACTTGAGGACCACCCGCGTCCCGCTGGACAGGTTCCTCACGATCACCTAGACGGTGTGGTGGGTGGGGGGGGGGGGGGGGAGACATGGATCTGAATGAGTATGGAAAGTAAGAAGATAATCTGGGATCACGACATCCTACTGTGTTAGAGCAGGGGCTCTGCCTGGACCAGGGATTCTTTTTGACAAACAAGCTGTATTTTAAGGCTTTTTCTTCACCTGGCATAGGGCTGAACCAATTTCAGAATTCAAACCGACATTGCAATGTAGAAGAAAAAATTTGCTTTTTCTTTTACAATTCAACAGTTAAATAAAGATGTTATAATATCAATTTGTGCATCAATTAATCTCAACACATAGGCCTGGCCTAAAGGAAAGAGCAGTTTATATGTTGACTGCTTCCAAGGTTGTGTTGGTCATACTATAGAATGATTAATTGCTTGTTTACTGAATAATACAGAACATAAGGAACTTTAAAAAGAAAAATCGCATTCTAAATCGCAATCACAAAATTGGTTGAAATAATCGCGATTAGATTATTTCCCCAATCATTCAGACCTAGAGCCGATTTATTTCATATTTGTCCTGTTAACACATTGGGCAATGTTTCACACTTGTTTCCCTGACTGCCAAACGATGTCCTTGATATTAGGAAAAAACCTGTTGAATAACGATATCAGCGACCTAATAGTGGTAAATATTGTCCAATGTTGAGTCTTTAGACCAAGACTAATCAGAAAGAATTCTGACCTATTTCAACAGGCTTTTAAATTTTGCAAGAGTATATCGTCAATCTAACGTTACTGCAGTGAGCCTCATACTGAAGTGTGAATGGTAAATCTCCATTAGGCGCTTATGGAACCCAACCTACAACATCATGATTGGTCGAAACAAATATGAGGCCAAAGAATTTGAGCTCGTCTCTAGTCTGATTTGTAAGACTATAAGAAGCCAACAACGACTGGCCAGTTATTTCCCTTAAGAAGGCCCTTTTCAATTGTTTTTTTCTTACATTCAACAGCTTCTTCTGTTTATTTATAAATATATTTATAATAATGTTGGTATGCTGTATATCCGATGACAGTTGTGATACCTCAAAGATTATGACATTGTGATGATTCAGTCATTCTGAAATGTATATCTGTAGGGTTTTTGATTTGATTGAAAATGTGGTTTAAAATATGCAAGAAACATGTCATGGAATGACAGAAACCAAACCAAGGCTCTATTTTCCTTATTTTTTTCTTAACACATTTGAAAAGGAGTGGGAAGAAGTATACACTTGTTTAATCCCAACCCCTTTCATTAAATCATACAATAATTATAAACTACTACCTGTTTCCTTTACTTAAATTAAACTTGCAATTTATGCCTGAAAAACTAATTATGTAATATTAAAGTTGCCCACTTGGAAGCACAAAACATATTTTCTAAAGCTAAGCAAATACAGTACATTATATATAGTATACCTACACATACACCTATACACATATAATTACATATGCACAAATACAAATAAATTCATACACATTATATATTGTTTATATATGTAATGTTTATATGTTGTGTATATCTGAAGTGTATATATGATGGACCATTATCTCCACATTAATAAAATGCACTGTAAACAACAATTCATGTTAGAAACTAAATATCTTAAACTTTGAAAACATTTTCTAGGTCTATCCAGCTGGATGTACCTGGCTCGGACCGACGTAAGTCATCTCAAACTTGTTCTTGTAGATACTCCTCCTCAGACAGCAGTCAAACTGCTCCACACCCCCACACAACGTTCCCTGTCACACACACACACACACACACACACACACACACACACACACACACACACACACACACACACAAGGAAGTTAACTTATGATGGAAATAAAGTGAAAAGAAATAAACACAGAGACGGAGAGATCAAGAGAGAAAATACGGAGAGAAAACTCAGATTATTCCACTGGACTGAAAGGATCAGCATCCGTTTTTAATCATGAAACTGCACTTCTGCTTCATACAATAAGTATATGTATATATATGTACTTGTTACATTATCTAAAAATTTATTTCAATGCTTGGGAGAAAGCGTATCTTTAATTGAAACGTCACGCCAATAAAGCTTTATTTAATTGATTTGAGACAGAAAGACAGAGTGAGAGATCAGAGTGAGAGAGCAGAGTGAGAGATCAGAGTGAGAGATCAGAGTGAGAGATCAGAGTGAGAGAGCAGAGTGAGAGAGCAGAGTGAGAGAGCAGAGTGAGAGAGCAGAGAGAGAGTGAGAGAGCAGAGTGAGAGAGCAGAGTGAGAGAGCAGAGTGAGAGGGCAGAGTGAGAGAGCAGAGTGAGAGAGCAGAGTGAGAGATCACAGTGAGAGAGCAGAGTGAGAGAGCAGAGTGAGAGAGTAGAGTGAGAGAGCAGAGTGAGAGAGCAGAGTGAGAGAGCAGAGTATGTGCATACCACACAGAGTCGGGATCCGTCCTTCTTCCAGGCCAGGGCGGTGATGGTGTACAAGTTAGGGATCTCTTTGGGCTTGGCCTCGTCCCACAGGCCACGCCGTGGTGCCCAGTTAAACACACGCAGTCTGGACAGAAAAACATTCAGAACCATTTATAAGGCCGCTAGGCAAACAAAGTGTCCAATAGCAGGATCACATGTTCCTTGTTCAGAAGCCACCTCTCCCTGTCACTGACCGATTGTAGCTTCCAAACACAACAGACTGTCCGCTGGGGCTGGTGGCCGCAGCGGTCAGTTCCTTCTCAGTGCGGTCGCGGCTGTAGTCAAAGGTCTGCAGCACGTTGCCTTCTTTGCCATAAGCCACAATCTTCCGGTCACAGCCGCCCACCATTATGCTGTTGGCTCCCCAGGCCAAGGCATAGGGCGGAACCGGATGCACAAACAGTTTCCCCTGTGAGTGCGTCTGTGTGTGTGAGAGAATAATAGAAATAAGTGAAAAGAGAGATAGAATAAGAAAAAGAATGGCGTACCCACACACACAGACACACACTAGGAAAGGGTGTAATGGAAATAAAGTGAGAGACCGAGAGAAACAGAAAGACAGAGAGCCAGAGAGACACACACAGAGTAGACAGAGTGGGCAAGAAGCTCTCTATCTCTAGTGATTGTAGAGTAGGTATAGATGTCAAAGTGCCATAGTCAAATGTTTAGGATCATTTTGCCAAGCAGGCCTTTTTCATTCATCCCAATGTATGCAACTGGTCGCTAACACAACCACTGATGAGGTTAGTGGGCCACAATATTAGAGTGATTAATGAAATAACCGACTTGTCTTTGGTTACCTGAGACTCTCCTGAACCAAAGAAGTATCGCACCACGGTTCCATCTGCATGGCCAGACAAGATGCCTTGCCCTGAAACACTAGCAGAAACAACAGCAAACTGTATAACAGTGGATAAATGAACCATGTCTTGGATGAAACAGACAGGAAATGCAAGACTGCACTCCAATTTGCGGGATAGATTTTAGTTGGAGAGAGGTTTGAAAGGGAGCATTTGATCCTTGAGTATGAGTAGAGTATATTTTTGAATTTCCCCCTGGGGATCAATAAAGTATCTGTCTATCTATCTATCTATCTATCTATCTAGAATCTTATGTATTCTTTGGATAACCAAATCAAGTCTCTGACACACCTTTTCCTCATTGTTGCTTTTCTACAGTTAGTTGGAAAGAAAAATACATCTCCTTTGTCTTACCATTATAACTATTAGCTTGCTTGGTAAACAGACAAACAGACAGCCAACAGACAGCAGACAGGGAGACAACAGACAGACCCAGCACTTACTTGGATGCCAGCGAAACGACAGCAGACTCAGTTCCATAGATGGTAGATGACTTATTTGTCTGAGTGTTTGCGAGGCGAACCTGTTGAGACAACAAAAAGAGCTCAGTTCACTTGTGTATTCTTCAACCACTCACATTCAATATTTCATCTTGGATGATTGGATAGTTAACTGTGGAAGCTGCAATCTGGTATGCTCACCTTGCCTTCCACTAAACCAAAGACAATAGCATGCTCTGCTGGCCAAAGCAAGCATGTTACAGAACTCTGAAAAAATAGAAAAGGCAACCGTTAAATAAATACATCAGTTCATTGAACAGGTAGGATTGAAATACAAAAATGCATATTAACTTACAGTTTGTACAAATTTGTTGCAAATGGCTTTCTTGTCCCCCCTTGAGAAATGAGAAAAGACTCAAGTAACATGCACAGATATTCAAAGCAAATAATTTACAAGGAAATCATTACAAGAATATTACCATTCTTCCCCTATTCTGTAGACGAAGATGATGTTGTCCGACTGGCCGATGGCAATCTTAGTAGAGTCTGGGGAGAAGGCCATGTCCTTGACCACGTAGCTCTGCTTCCCATACTGTAACAGCGTGTACTACTTGGTTACATTACAATGCCTATACTGTATTGCATACAGTACATTCTTGGTGTACGTTCCTTTATCAGAAAATAACTACACGTTGACACAGTTCTCTGTAACAATTTAAAAGGATCATTTGAGAAAGTAACTGTTTCATGAGGTCATTTGGACAGGAAGATAAATGTGATGAACAAATTGGACATTTACATGTCCTTTTCCAAATGTTGACATCAACCACATGTGCATGGACATTCCTGCAACACAATATTGGACCTAACATCATTGACTAGGTGTACCACTACATTTTTAAGAATAGCACAGCCACATGTTTCTGGCCATACTTTTGCGTCAATGGGCTTTGTGGAGAACTTGTCTCTCCTCTCCCCGTGCTCGTCGTACAGCAGCACCACTCGGTCCACGCTGCACACCGCCAGCCGGCTGCTGTTGGGCGCCCAGGCCATGCACGTCACCTTCACAGCACCCTCCTGTTGCATGGGAAAACAACCCGTTGACTTTTCCGTCATCAGATGACTGACACTATAGCAGTATCCGTCATCTAGAGTGTGTCCCTGCTCGGTCCCGAGCAGGGACACACTCTAGATGACGGATACTGCTTCCTTCTTTTACAATATCCGTTGTGTCACGTTTTGAACAGAATAGCGACTACCGATAGCCGTCGAGTAGAGCGGGGCTAAACAGATAGCTGACTAGTCGATAGCAGGGGACTGGTAGGCTATCTCGGTCGCTGCAGGGACATATTAAAGATGACGAATACTGCTTCGTTCTTTTACAATATCCGTTGTGTTACGTTTTGAACAGAATAGCGACTACCGATAGCCTTTGAGAAGAGCGGGGCTAAACAGCTATACCTGGGGAATTAACGCTAATGTCAGCTAGCCCACCAGTTCTCTTACCTGGGGAGTTAGCAGCGTCTTGAGATGCTTCAGCTGCATGTTTCAAAAGCGGGAGTCCTACCAACACGGCGGTGACTGTGGGGGTCTAAATCCTACAAGACACTCGATGTAAATATTCCCTTCTATGACCACAGCAGGACACGTTGGTGGTAAACATCGCCGTCCATAGTTACCGTTGTCAAGGCGGGTTGGGCTTAAAGAGTCAAGACCAAACCGGAAGTAAGCGAAAATCACCGCTACCCTATTTTGTGTGGCATAATGTTCACATGTTTCGCAGTAGTATTGTACACCTTAAATTTATTTAATACGAGTTCAACAATACAAAAGGCCCTTTCTGTTGTTGAATTGTTGAAAAGGAGCACCTGGAGATGCCGGGGATTGAACCCGGGGCCTCATACATGCAAAGCATGCGCTCTACCACTGAGCTACATCCCCTCATAGTTTCCGTTGCGGAAGTTAATACTACCTAGAAAATGCATTTCCTGCAGAAAATACATGCGAACGCCGAATGAAAAGCGCAAAGCATTGCTGAAAATGCAGAAATGTAAAATAAATTGGTCTGAATAATCTGAATGGTTAAATGTATTGCACTGCACGGCAGGAAATCTGCAAGGTCAAATGAATTCCATTGCACTGCTGATAACCTGGAATTTGAAATGTAAAACAGACTGAATGTGAATTGCATTAAAGGAGAAATAGTAGTAGCAGAGAATGTCTTGTAGTAGCTTTTGTGATAGCCACTACCATGCGAGACTGGAATTCAACGAGACCAACTGAAACTATACGAAGCGGTTTTACTTGTAAGCTGTGGTCGAGTTGTAAAAAAAAAAGCCAGGGGGGATGGTGGATTTTAACTTTAAGGGACAGATAATTTGTGCTGATGACAGCGTATATAGTGGGAGACCAACGTGTGATAATAATAATAAAAATAATAATAATAAAAATAATAATAATAATAATAATAATAATAATAACAATAATCATTATTATTATTATTATTATTATTATTATTATTATTATTATTATTATTATTATTATTATTATATATTTTATCCCCAAAAACGCAGCTGATCGGACGCACCACACGATTCGGAGGCATGCATCACATTTAAGGATTTTAAAAACTGATCGTTTTTTTCTATTTTTTCAAAAATGCATTCGGCAGAGAAGGGAGACTAGAGTTGCTCACGGGTTGGAATGAAAGGGAGAAAAGGGGACAGAGTTGTCTGCGGAAGCGATGTCGGAGATGCAGAGACAGCTTCGCGCTACCAGTGTCTGTCTCGTACGGTGTGGAATGAGAGCTCGTTAAAGCACTATTGCGCCGCAAGCGTTCCTGCGTGCTTGCGCAATAGCATACTGCCCGAGAATGCAGTATCGATGTCAAATCTGTCCCTGGGAAAGGTACCGTTGCGCCGAATTGAAAAAGGAAACCACTTTAATGAAATAGCGGTAATATTTCCACATTAATTGATAAAATAACAGGGGATGAGAAGGGGGGATGGCTGTTTCAGAAGAGGGATGATTTTGATCATTTTAATTCCAAAGGGGGATGCCATCCCCCCTCTACTCGAGTGCTGAATGTGGCTCTAAATAAGTTGTTTTGCCAGAGCCCAATTTATGCAAACAAGAATAACATATATTGTGTGTATAAAATAGTGCTAAAATATGATCTGTATTTAAATGTTGTGTGCAAGACAAGATAATCTTAAACCAACTCAAACCAAACAAGTTTGGATGGGAGCGCTGTCTCCTCCACCACCAAGTCTCCCATTCCCATCGACGTGGTGACGTCTTCACACGACGCTTTATAAATGGTCGGATCAGTCCACTCTGCTTTGGCGTCGGGGGACGTGTTGTACTGTCTGGTCGGATCAGTCCACTCTGCTCTGCTGCGTAGGAACGCGTTTGTCAGCGTAGGGACCTAAAGTAATTTGTTTTTACATCGTATTGGTTATTCGTGTATCCATTTGTTCGATCAACACACGTTGTGCTGAAACACGCGGTATCCCCTCCGGTGTTATTATTGGTGCTGTGAGCGGCCCCCGTAGAGCAGCGTGGGCTTCACGTGTACAGAGCAGCAACGTGGAGAACATCCTCCCGCTACAGCCCATAACCCAGCCCTCTGTCCCGAAGCCGAACTAAGTTCATTAAAGAATGGCGTCCTTGATTCTGGAAGATGGGACCGTGTTCCGAGGTCGGCCTTTCGGGGCCGACGTGTCGGTGTCGGGAGAAGTGGGTGAGTTGGGCTAGCGTTGTAGAGGAGGTATCGGATTTATATATCTTAAATGTATCTTATATTCACCATCATTCATATTTCAGTGGGCGTTACACGTACAATGTTAACAGTAGATACCCACAAACTTTTCGTGGACCGACTTCTTTCATAAACTAACTTCCGTAGTGAGTACCCAGCGGTGGAGAGTAATGAATGAGTAGTGAGTACCCACCGGTGGAGAGTAGTGAATGAGTAGTGAGTACCCACCGGTGGAGAGTAGTGAATGAGTAGTGAGTACCCACCGGTGGAGAGTAGTGAATGAGTAGTGAGTACCCACCGGTGGAGAGTAGTGAATGAGTAGTGAGTACCCACCGGTGGAGAGTAGTGAGCACCCCCGGTGGAGAGTAGTGAGTACCCACCGGTGGAGAGTAGTGAGTACCCCCCGGTGGAGAGTAGTGAGTACCCACCGGTGGAGAGGAGTGAGAACCCACCGGTGGAGAGGAGTGAGTGAGTACTGAGTACCCACCGGTGGAGAGTAGTGAGTACCCACCGGTGGAGAGGAGTGAGTGAGTAGTGAGTAACCACCGGTGGAGAGGAGTGAATGAGTAGTGAGTACCCACCGGTGGAGAGTAGTGAATGAGTAGTGAGTACCCACCAGGGGAGAGTAGTGAGTACCCACCGGTGGAGAGGAGTGAGTACCCACCGGTGGAGAGTAGTGAATGGGTAGTGAGTACCCACCGGTGGAGAGGAGTGAGCACCCCCGGTGGAGAGGAGTGAGTACCCACCGGTGGAGAGTAGTGAATGAGTAGTGAGTACCCACCGGGGGAGGGTAGTGAGTACCCACCGGTGGAGAGGAGTGAGTGACCCCCCCCCCCCCGTGCAGAGGAGTGAGTGAGTACCCACCGGTGGAGAGGAGTGAATGAGTAGTGAGTACCCACCGGTGGAGAGTAGTGAATGAGTAGTGAGTACCCACCGGTGGAGAGTAGTGAATGAGTAGTGAGTACCCACCGGTGGAGAGTAGTGAGCACCCCCGGTGGAGAGTAGTGAGTACCCACCGGTGGAGAGTAGTGAGTACCCACCGGTGGAGAGGAGTGAGTGAGTACTGAGTACCCACCGGTGGAGAGGAGTGAGTGAGTAGTGAGTACCCACCGGTGGAGAGGAGTGAATGAGTAGTGAGTACCCACCGGTGGAGAGTAGTGAATGAGTAGTGAGTACCCACCAGGGGAGAGTAGTGAGTACCCACCGGTGGAGAGGAGTGAGTACCCACCGGTGGAGAGTAGTGAATGAGTAGTGAGTACCCACCGGTGGAGAGTAGTGAATGAGTAGTGAGTACCCACCGGTGGAGAGTAGTGAATGAGTAGTGAGTACCCACCGGTGGAGAGTAGTGAGTGACCCCCCCCCCCCCCCGTGCGGAGTAGTGAGAGAGTAGTGAGTACCCCCCAGGTGGAGAGTAGTGAATGAGTAGTGAGTACCCACCGGTGGAGAGTAGTGAGTGACCCCCCCCCCCCCCCCCCCCCCGTGCAGAGTAGTGAGAGAGTAGTGAGTACCCCCCAGGTGGAGAGGAGTGAATGAGTAGTGAGTACCCCCCAGGTGGAGAGTAGTGAGTATTCCCCTGGTGCAGAGTAGTAAGAGAGTACTCTGTACCCCCCCAGTTGAGAGTAGTGAGTACCCCCCCCCCCCCCCGTGGAGTGTAGTGTGAGTAGTACTCACTACCCTCCACAGGTGGTACTCACTACTCTCGAGAGTAGGGAGTAGTGAGACTCACTGAGAACCCACCAGTGTCATGTCCACTAAAGTCCTGAGCTAGTACAAGCCAAGCTACTAACCACACATGTTGGCCTGGCCTGGCTGGCTGCTGGCACAGGTCTGCAAGCTTGAGCAGGAACAATAACTTGATCCTCATTTCTTTTTTGAGGAAAGAAATGAACAGCTGCTTTGCCTTCTGGCCTTGACAGTATTGCGTCTCTTAAGGGCTCCACATACAGTACACAACCGACAACACACAACAAACATCCATGAGCAACAATAAGTTGAGTTTGATATGGCTCATCAATAACGTATGCAATGACGACAGGTCTTTCACGCTATACGTATCCTACGTTTATGCAGTAAACATATGACGAACTGCTAATGTTTAATAACTTTGATCTCATAATGAAAAATATGTTTGTACACAAAGTCAACCTCGGAAAACATCCCGAAAACCCACTCAGAGCGGTGCAATATGTGTTAAACCACACATGCCTATATTGCCTAAACATGGCTCAAACAAAGACGTGTGTGTGTGTGCTTCCAGTGTTTCAGACGGGCATGGTGGGATACCCTGAAGCTCTGACGGACCCCTCATACCGCTGTCAGATCCTGACGCTCACGTACCCCCTGGTCGGGAACTACGGGGTCCCCCACGATGAGGAGGGCAAGTTTGGACTCAGCAAGGTGAACCCACAACCGCAAATTTACTCTTTTTAATCATTGGTATCGTGTCATTTAATGATCTGAAACACTTGCACCTAAGAGGTCAACATACTTAGTGTTCGAAATAGATGGTCATCTATATTGGCTGATCTTCTATGGATAAAAATCCATACTGGTGACCATGATACATCTATCGTCCTTCTCAGTGGTTTGAGTCGTCCAGGATCCACGCAGCAGCTCTGATAGTGGGGGAGCTGAGCTGGTGTCCCAGTCACTGGAATTCAGCCATGTCTCTGGACCAGTGGCTCAGAGAACAAGGCATCCCTGGACTAGAAGGTAAGTTGGGCTGCAACCAATGAAACTAGCAACTAGCTTGTAGTTCCTCTAACGGCCTATAGGGTTTCACTGTAGAGCCTAGCATGCAATGGCGCCTACCTCAGGTCAACATTGGGGGGTCATAAATATTTTGTTCAAATGTGTTCCACCAAGAAGTAGGCTTTATCACTTCTTCAAGGTCCTGCTTTCAGAATTTGGGGTTCAGAACAGTAGTTCATAAAGTATTCACATATTATTTGTTTTTTGGTGGCCTGTTTTAACATTTAGTTTCTAGTCTAGTAGGGATGTCCCCGACTCAGTTTTCTGCGTCGAATCAGATCTGCCCTTTCAGTCCAGAGATTCGACTATTCGGCGGCCGTGCAGGGCCGGTCTTTTGGAGGTTTAAAAAATGAGTTTTCTTTCTATTAAGACTCTGTTTTGGTAGGCTATAGGCCTTTTATATATGCTTGCGCGTTGCGCTCATTACGTTCTCACCTGAACAGTTTTCTGTCAATCAAACTCGTCGGAATTGTAGCCAACTTATTCCTGTCGGGTTTTAATTAGGCTCCTGCCCATAATGCGGTCTGAAGAGGCACAATTGTGTCTATTTCAGCGCACGTCGTGCCGCATCAGTCCTTCTAAAATATATTCTAATAATATAATTATTATATTAGTATAATTATTATACTTTTAGTCTTATTTTAGAATTATCCATGACTATTGTCTAGCTTTAGTCTACTTTTTAATAATGCAATTCTATTTAACTCAGTCAATATAGTATAAGTACCTAGTAGTATAGACAAAACCAACATTTATTTTAGCCAAACCCATTTCACAATTCAAACAAGGTACTCATTATTATGTTATTGTTTCCTTTTATGCTGCGTTCAAACCAAAAGACCCATTTGTCGCCCGTTCGCGTTGTCGCTAGCGATGGGATTTATGACTCTTTGCAGGGAGCCGGATCTTGAGGAGCCGTTCTTTTCAAAGAGCCGTTCAAAAGACTGGCTCATTCATTTATTTTTAAGAAGCTAGCCTAGTGGTAACCCTTTTTATCTGGGAAATAATCACTGGGAGGAATGATAGGGTAAAATTTGGATCAGAATTATTCAGACTTAGACATCGGATATCTGAGTTTGATATATTGTAAATATTGATTATAATTTATTTTAACATGTGTGGATTAGATTTTAATGTCTGATCTGCATTCATTGTAAACATTCCACAAGGTGGTGCTATATCCCTCTGCTTTGACACTGAGATCAGTATTTTGGATCTTTGTATACAATGTGTCGAAGTGTAAATACAGCTCTTTTCACTTCTTCATCATGTTCACCTTTTTAATTGTACCACAATAAAAACTAAGCAGACAATGAACAATGAACTTCCATGCAAAATATAATTGACAAAAAATATATTAAAATAGAAAAACTTTTACAAAACAAGTTTCTTTCAAGTATAACACTGCAGAGGACTCCTGAACTGTCCTTTGTAAAGTTAGTGCAAATCTTAGTAAAGAATATTTTTAGAATGAGATGCTGCTGCGGTTTCTTTGGCTCATAGTTGCAGTACTCTGCCTTCGACGCAGACGCACTCACGTGAAACAAACAAACGCGTTTCCACCACGAGTGCACTCTGCACGCTCTCGTCTCAGTGGAGGAGGAGGAGCTTGTGTGCGCATGCTGTGAACGAGACAGCGATAAAAGAAAAGAACAAAGAAGAAAAAGAACGGCTCACCACTGCGACTCGGTTCCCATCCCAACGTGAACGTGCTCGCCCGTGCCAGGCAAAAGTGTCGCGCTTCAAATAAAATCTTGTCGCGGGTTTTCTCTAGCAAAAAATGTGCCCGATTAGCGTGACTTTGTATGGAATCGTGTCGCCCCTTCGCCTTTGGTGTGAACGCACAGTTAGACTCAAGAATACATCCATTCCAGACACGGAAGACGCAAAACAACGTATTTATTTTCCCAACCAAAAATTTTAACAGATATAACAGCACTACAAATGGTTTGGAACTTAGGGAGATGTAATGGGATGGGAAGCACTGGCTGCATACAGTGGAATCCATTGACAGAAAAGAACAGACATACAGACAGTACTGAACCACACCTGCAAACTTGTCGCTTTTCGGCGACAATCGCCGTTCTCTTGGACAATTGGGTCATTCACGTGAATCGCGTAGAATCAGAGTTCTTTTTTGGGGGGGGGGGGTGTGGGGAAGGCTGTCCATCATATGAAACATTATTGGATAATTGTTATAATTGACATTTCTCTGGGCCAATCGGAATCTCAGCACTTGCTTCAGAACCTTGAAGTACACAGCTCCAACTGAGCTTTTGGATGAGACGTCTGGCTACCGCGCGAGTCTGATGGAAACTCTTAACGTCGATTTGTAGTAGGGGTGTAGGCCTACGGTATAGAAAGTACACCAGTCTGAATTTGCGCTACGGTATAGATTTTGACGTTACCGTGAGACCGGTGTGACCGGTAGACAGTGTTGTGTGTAACGCGTAACAAAGTCAGTAATGCGTTAATACAGTAACCTAACTACTTTTTCATGTAAAAAGTAAAGTTACGCACAACTACTGAAAAATATGGTAACGAAACATAGTTCCTTTTACAATTCGGCGCCACGTTACTTTTCCCAGGGACAGATTTGACAGCGAAACTGCCTTCTCAGGCTGTATGCTATTGCGCAAGCACGCAGGCGCGCAGCAAGCGCTCCTGCGTGCTTGCGTAATAGTCTCATTCCACACCGTACGAGACAGACGCTGGTAGCGTGAAGCTGTCTCTGCAATCAGTCATTGCTTCCGCAGGCATTTTGAAAGCCAGTCCTTGCGACAAAATGCCAGCAGTGGCCTGAGATAAAAAACGCCGTCACTGTTTACCTGTGTAAGGACATGGTTCCCTTTCAAAATGTCGATAGAAAGGGCTTTAAAGAGATGGTCAAAACACGCGATCCCAGGTACGCGTTACCTGCCCGCACACACTTCAGCCAAATTGAGATGCCAAAACTATACGGCAAGGTCTGCAAGCAAGTGGAGAAACAAATCCATACTATTAAACATGAGTGTTTCTCAGAGATGGAAGTAACTAACTTTTTTATGCAGTTTAGTTGCCTTACTAGTATTTTACACCTTCAGAGGCATTTATATCTAAATTAGAAGATAAAATTAACATACCGTGATATAATACGTTACCGTCTATGCCTCAAATCATACCGTGATATACATTTTAGTCCATACCGTACAGCCCTAATTTGAAGGAACTATCTTGTGTTAAATTTGAGGTAAGTCAAGCTTTTTGGAGCAAAAACAACAGCTATTTGTTTGCTTGATTCAACTAACGTTAGCTACCGCTTTTTCGATGTGATATCATTTAAAATAATATTGTTCTTTTAGGACCAAGTCAACGCCAAGTACTGCACGAACGTAGACCTTGCATAAAGTTAATGCATTCTAACAACATAGGGCTATTTAGATAAATAATCTGGTAGATTTCAGTATAATAAAGGCTACATTTTGCATCCAAGTCTGTCATTTGAAATCTTTCCATTGTATCGTGTGCTACAACCTCCGTAATGAATATTCATGCTAAATCACGCCCAGGGCAGCACAGAATTCGAGTAGCCGTATATCTCGAAACACCGATCAGTCCTTGGACGGATGATTCCTCCCCCCCCCCCCGCCCCCGACACTGTCACCTTTTTTACTCTGAGGAGTTTGCAGGTCTGCTGAACAAAAAAACGCAACTACATCAACTGTAACCTCCTGGATGTGTTTAAGACTGGTAGTCACAAACCAAAAAAAAACCTGTCCAGTACGCATAGCTCTATGGCTGTTAACACTGTGGGTTTGACTCTGAACTTACCTGAATATAAAAGGTTGAAGTTATGAAAGGTTGCTTATCAAAATGGTTGATTGTGTGTGTCTGTGGGTGTTCAGGCCAGCCATCGCCTCCTACTTAGGCTTGTTTACTTTGAGGAAAGCACTTTTTTCCATAATGGTCCTAGCCCTGTTCCTGCGTCCACAGGAGAGGTAACCAGTTACACTGAAGACCCTCTCTGTGAAGTCCTGAGAGACTGGCATCGACAGGAAGTCCAAGGCCAGAGGTTTAAGTGTTGGAAACACAGTGGAACAACACTGTGGAGTTAACCAATACTCAATGCCAGACTCCTCAACCTCAGCACTTGTAGCAGTAGTCTGGTGGGACTCGGACTCGGACTCCTTCTTTATATTTTAAAATCTCTTGCCTAATGATTGTTGACTTGGGCATCTTGGGCCTTGATGGACGATTGGCACTGAAGAACTTAAATCTACGCCGTTTTGGGGGGTTGACTCTGGAGCCTCTGTACCCTCATTTGTGACTTGCTCATAATCGGACAACTGCTCTTCTTGTATTTGCACTCTTTGTGCTACAAGATGAGCAATGTGGTCCTCTGCCTTTCTGACTAGATTCTGTACTTCGTTGTCATCATTTTCCAGAAGGGTTTCAGCTACATAAGGGTCCACAAAGCATGCTGCTGCAGGAAGTGGTGAGAAGTTGTCAACTGTTGTGTTAAGAAACACACTATTGGCAAGTGAGATCTCCGACAGGTGGTTTTTGAGATCCAGGAGTGCTGGCACAAGAAGGGAAAGTGATTGAGTGTCACTTTCAAGTGACTTGGTGTGCTCCGCAAATGGCAGAAGAAGGTCTCTCAGCATCCCACTCACTGGGCTGCAGGCTGTCCCAGCCCATTGACTCAGCCACAGCTGTGAGGTGCTCCTTGACTTTAAGACAGCTTAACACCATAGCAAAGCAACTTGACCACCTGGTAGGACAGTCTTTTATCAGAACCAGAGCACACTTTTGCAGCAGCTGCTCTGTGGCGACTGATGACTTCCTTAACTTGTTCACCAAGTGCCTCTTTCTCCAAAAGCCTTCGGATTGGGGGTTCCTTCTGATCATATTCACTACAAGCTGTACTGTGTGAACAACGCATAGGCTCCTCTTTATGGCTCTGTAGTCGTGTGTATATATATATATAGAAACATTAAAATAACAAATGTATATATTTAACCATTTTAGCCCTTATATTATTGAACCAAATGAGATAATTCTAGTCGTTAACTTTCTATATTATTTAGTTTGTATGTATATGAAACTAAATCATGAAGTTTCATAAATGCTGAATGAATTTATAGCATAATTTCATACACAGAATTACCTGTCATCCTCCCTTCCCTGATGCTCATATTCACCATTGGCATCGTCGTGCTCCGCCTTTGAGTCCTCTTCAGAAGTTGTGGCGCTTGCAACTTCTGCATGTGTTTGGAACGAAGCCACCATATTGATGCCATTGTCAGTAATCGTTGTGAGGACCTTCTCTCTGGGGATCCCCCATTCTTCCATTGACTCCTCTTCAAGTGTACTAATCGACTCTGCGGTGTGAGGGTGAACCATCTCCTTCAGGTTCAGGAGTATGTGTTCAGCCGTGTTGTCCTCAGGGTTGAAGTAACAGGTGCTGACTCCCAGGAAGGATGCTGTAAACCCCTTTTTAGTCCAAATATCCAACCCTGTAGTTATTCTGCGTGCTGTGGCCAGGTTTTGTCTGATCTTTTCTTTTTTCTTTGTCAATTTTAAGTTAAAAATTGCAAGTCTTTTTGGCACTTTTAACTTTTTGTCCATCTTCAACAATCCGTGCTGGGACTCCTGTGCGACCTATCCACTGCGCTATCCCCTCTTTGGTATGTTGCTCTGGGGAGTTCTTGTTGTACATCCTTGTGGCAAAGAAATCCTGAGCACTAGTTAACTTGTCCATCTTCCTGGGCGGGACTTGCTTCACTGATGCTCTTTCTGGAATCTAGCACAGGAATAGATACAATGTCAGGACAGACGCAGCCTCTGGAAAATCAAACTGTTGTAAATGTGGAAGGGGGTCCGGGTCACTCTGGCCGGGTCAGAGTGTGTGTGAGCCGGAGGCAGAGCGGGAGAGAGATAAGCAGAGTAATGAAATAGCAGCCGGCAGGCGTGGTTCGAAACAGCTGTGCATCTAAAGCTTACGTCTAAAGCTAAGTAAAGTTACGTTAATGTCTTGACTTACCTCGATTTCATGATGGAATGCCTTGAGATGTCTCTTGAGGTTTGTGGTGTTTTTTCCTGTGATTTTGTGGCCGCATTTCTCCCCTTTTTCCACAACACATTCCATTATCTTTTCCAGTTCTATGCAATGAAAGTGTGTCCAAATGTCGTCTCTTCTTTTTCTCCCAAAGACTATCCCCGGCTGACCGGCCATCTTTCCCTTTCTCTGTGTCAGATTTAACTTTGTTTCTCAAGTTTTCGTAAAATTTTGTCTTCTGCATCTAAATAATGCCGCGATGAGTGACGTCGCCTGCGTCTGCGTATTGTTACCTGATGCAACCCCAAAAAATAAACGAGACGAAATAACGTTATAACTAGTCAATAAAAATTATTTTATAATTTTTATTGACTAATTTTTATTGACGACTTAGTCAACGAAAATTAAGAGGCATTTTAGCAGTTTTATTTTGTAAAATGCATTAAGTCCCGTTTTTATTCGTCAACAATATTGCATTATGTATTTAATTATACTTATTGTCACATGACCAACATTTACGTTGCGTCCCGTCTCGTTTTCCTCATGTGATAAAGGTTCAGTGACGACAATATTTAGTCATAATTTTCGTTGACAAAAGCAATACTAGTTGCAACCAAATTTGCTTTTGTTAATCATTTGTTGATCTTCAATTAAAATCCAAGCTTAAAAAATATATATATTTTTTATTTATAAAAAAAAAATGATTTTATCGATTATCTGGTTTGGTTTGAAAAAATCGATTTTTATTTTTAGGCCAAATCGCACAGCACTAATCTCGGCATATGTTAACTTTTCAAATGGCATCTTGAAAGGCAAGGTGTGTTGTGGCCATTACAATGCACGTGAATTGCCTCTTCTTGTATGTTCTTGACCCACGGTTGTAAACTCGAACTGCTCCCTGACATATTCGACTTGTCAATCATTTGGCACTCTGCCAACCATTGGTATGTCAGGAATGTTGCCTGGGATGCATTAGAACGATTGGAGGGGGAGGTTGAGGGGGGAAAGTGGCAGGGTGCCATCGCAGAGCAGCGCAGTGTTCTATGGCAGAGCAGCACAGCTTTCTATTGCTCAGCGTAGCGTTCAATTGCTCAGCGTAGAATTCAATTGCTCAGCGTAGCGTTCAATTGCTCAGCGTAGCGTTCAATTGCTCAGCGTAGCGTTCAATCGCTCAGCGTAGCGTTCAATCGCTTAGCATAGAGTTCAATTGCTCAGCGTAGCGTTCAATCACTCAGCATACTGTTCTATCGCTCAGCGCTCAGTGTAGCGTTCTACTAAACAGCGCTGAGTTCTATTATGCAGCACAGTATTCTATCGCTCAGCGCAGCATTCTATCGCCCTTGCTTTATTTAAAGGGACAGACAACGAAAACATGCCGGTTCACTTCCTTTCAATATTGAGGGTTTTTTGCACCCCCATCCTTATCTTTGGGGTTCAAGAAACCTTGTGCCCCCCAGAGATGGCGCCAGTGCTAGCATGTATTACCTATGATTAGAGCTGTCAATCTGTCCTCTATAATCCCAGTCACATTACTTTACTTATGGTTCTTAATATTCTAATTAGGGGTCGTGCGAAAAACTTAGGAACCCTATTGTATTCGTTAGTAAAAAAAATTGGAAGGCATGTAGAACTCGTAAAATAAGCAAGGAAATCAAAACATTGGCCAGAATAACACACAGGTGGCACTATAACAAGGCCTGGAAGTTCAGCATTTATACAGGCTGCCATTACCACTAGGAAGGTGCAATATGCATGAAACATGCTGCACCATTCGTCATGATGAACAACTTTCAAATGACAACCCATATAGTCAGACCATTTGGATATAGAGCAGTGACCACAACTTGACCAAAGGCCAACAGTCAAACTGATTTGGTGCCGGAGCTGGTAAAAGCTGCAAACTTGGCACCAGTGTTGGAAGTAACTTTTACTAGTAGTGTTTGCTTGTTACTCGTTACTTCTTAAAAAAGTAATGTTAATTTACTTAGTAAGCCTCTATTGAAAGTAACTTTAAGTTATTTGTTACTCTTAAGTTACTTTTATGTTGCTCGACTTTGGGCAGAACCCCATAACTGTTTCTAAATATGTAGGCCTACATAAAGTTCTACCATGGACGACATAAGTTATTTATTTTGTGCTCTTTATTATTAAAAAAATGCCACATACAGCCCTCAACACCACCACTCAAGCCCTATGAAACAATATCAAATAACTTAGCCTCGATACATCCTATGGGCATATAGGTGAACACAAAATGCATTAGGGCTTATTTTATTGTTGCATATATAACTCTTCTTTAGATACCTGGTTAAATTGAAGTTTTAGCTGCTTATTTGGGCTTGGACTCGACATATCATGATTTCCTCTGGGATCTTGAGGTGCAAGCTTCATGTTAGCATGTTTTCCTTTCAAATGCTTGGTGAGGTTGGCAGTTGAGGTGACAGCAGTGGTCAAAAGTTTCTGGCCAGGGCACAGTGTACACCTCTCACACGCATTCAGCCCCTTAGTTTCAACGAGTTTGATATAATGGGAATACCTCCATCCCTCAAAAGTTAGTGTTGGCTGCTGCCCTGATCGCTCTTCAAGCTGATGGCCTATGTTGCGTACCGTGTGGTAACACATTACTTTGTAACGCATTACATACAACACTGCTCTGCACACATGTACCAGGTGACTGTAGGACTAAATGAAGGTGCATTCATAGCAATAAGGTTAAAGACGGCTTTTTAAAGGGAAATGTATGATGATTAAACAGCTCTAATATTGCGTCAAAAACATGTAGGCTCAGCTGTCGAACATTGCTACGTATAGCCATGCCAAAATTCAAGTCTATATCGTGAAAAAAAATAAATATATATATATATATATATTGGATAGATAATCTAATCTGCCCTTGGCGGTCTACATGTCGTGTAGTGGTATTGCGTCGGACTCATGGCCATGGGGTTTTGGGTCAAGTCCAACCTCCACCAATCATCTGTGAGACATGGCGTGTCACCACATAATGTTTACCCCCATGTATTCATTATGTATGCATACTAGTCATACAGTAGGACGTCATAGTTGCTTGCAGCTATGTTTATCTTCAAACTTTTAATTATCAGCCTATACATATTTATTATCTGCCTTTACACTGTAATACAGAGGCATATGCATTGCCAGTGCCGCTATCAGCATGCGGTTGTCAAACAGTCCGTTGACTAGAGGGTATTCTACCAATAAACATTTCTTTCTAGCTAAGTAATGATAATGGTAGGCACAAAATTTAATTATGTAACGTCACCTCTCGACTGCGTTAATATATTTAGCCGAATATTTCGTAGACATCATAGACACTGTACAAGTTGTAGGAAATTTGAAGGAAACGGCCTATTTACTATTTTCTCAAGGGTTCTTACTGCATCCATGCTGGTAAACTACAACCGTTGACCAGTGTGTCCCCTCTAATGGTACATGACCGCTGTGCCAACAAGGACCCCCACAGGCCCAAAACAAATTTATTAAATTATTGTTCAACAAATGATTAAAAAACACCGCAGCCCGGGAACCACGGGCACCGCGGCCCGGGCAACACGGGCACCGCGAACACCGATCGCGCCCAGAGGCCTAATTAGGCCTATATAGTTTGTATTTGAAATGCAACAGTCTTTTCGAGGAGACTACGCTCAGAGCAGCTGGAACTGAACAACAGCAAGAGGAAGGAGGAAAACAGGCTGAAGCAAAATGTGTTATTTTTTTCTTGCCATCGACCATGTTTGATTGTGTTGTGTTGGTTATTTAACTGTTAACCCGCGAACTTGAGTTATGTTTATCAGCGTTACTATAGAGATCATGACGATAGCTGATGTAACGGGAAGGAGGGCCCCCCACTGTCAGGGTGGGTGTAGGGGCCCCCCACTGCCAGGGTGGGTGTAGGGGCCCCCCACTGCCAGGGTGGGTGTAGGGGCCCCCCACTGTCAGGGTGGGTGTAGGGGCCCCCCACTGCCAGGGTGGGTGTAGGGGCCCCCCACTGTCAGGGTGGGTGTAGGGGCCCCCCACTGCCAGGGTGGGTGTAGGGGCCCCCCACTGCCAGGGTGGGTGTAGGGGCCCCCCACTGCCAGGGTGGGTGTAGGGGCCCCCCACTGTCAGGGTGGGGGTAGGTGCCCCCCACTGCCAGGGTGGGTGTAGGGGCCCCCCACTGTCAGGGTGGGTGTAGGGGCCCCCCACTGTCAGGGTGGGTGTAGGGGGCCCCCACTGCCAGGGTGGGTGTAGGGGGCCCCCACTGCCAGGGTGGGTGTAGGGGGCCCCCACTGCCAGGGTGGGTGTAGGGGGGCCCCCACTGCCAGGGTGGGTGTAGGGGCCCCCCACTGTCAGGGTGGGGGTAGGTGCCCCCACCGCGCTGCCTGTATGACCACTGTTACACTGTGCATAGACAGTGAATAGTTGCTGAGACTGTAGAGGGGTTAGAAACCAATGAATGCAAATAGGCTATTTATTTCAGGTAGCCTATTTTTTTCACCCAAAAAATTTGAAAACCATCAAAGTTTAAAATCCCCCCCCAAAAAATGAAAAAAATAAACCTGTTCCCAGCGCCCCCCTAGGTTGTGCGAATGCCCCCCAGGGGGCGATACCGTCCCCGTTGAGAAACCATGGCCTATATGCACCTAGCAGCGGCTGTACGTAGCAGCGGCGCTGAAATATGACCGCCGCTGCTGAATTTCTTTTTTTTAATGAGAGGAGAGCTTCAGCTTATCTCTTTAAAATTCAATTGTTATATTATTTTGCGCTATGCGCTATGATTTTACTGTATATGGTGGTTGTTGATTTTTGTTTTTGTTAAATTAATGTGAATAATTGTTTTAAAGATTATACTTGTAATATGTTCAATCTCTCCATATTTCCCCTGCTCATTACTGTGCACAAATGTACTGTATGTACACCCTTCTGTTGCCGGCAGACACATAGAAACCTCCCGGCAGGGTGCGCTTTGCGAGCACAAAAAAAACATTTCACCTCCGCTGCTGCAACTCCATCCTAGGGGAAACACTGATATCATATAATGTATATTGTCACGGCCTAAAGCTGTGTGCGCCTCCAGACGATATTATGAATCTCAAACGACTGCGTCGGTTTCTCCGAAGTCTCTGGTTCTTCCACGACCACATCAATCTGAAGTAGACTGAACCATGTCATGGAGGAGAAAGGGATTGTTGACCACGATTGTCTCCCGCCGGAGCCTCGCTACCGAGGGACCACCGCCTCGGCAGCGGGCAGCGCTAGGGCAACACAGCCTCCTGCAGCGCCGAGGCGGTGGTCCCTCGGCAGCGGGGAGCGGGGCTCAAGCGGGAGACATTCCCGGGCAACAATCCCTTTCTCCTCCATGTCGTGGTTCATGTACTTCAGGGAGTGAAAGCCAAAGTTCCTTTCCTATAATTCCTTCTCAACCATGGCTGAGATAACCCCCACTACAAGTCTCGTTGTGGAAATACCAGAGACGACATGTTATGCGCCATTACACCAACAGCAGAACGGTTATCCAAATAAAAAAGAAGTTTACAACACTTGCGTTACAATCCTGGAGCTTTATCTAAACTAGAAAATGCATTTCCTGCAGAAAATGCGGTGAGTGCTGTGGAACAAAGTGAGGTAGAAAAGATTTTTCAATAAAGCCACATAGATTAAGACATAAAGAAACGTTAAATGGCTTTTTAATTTAGTTACGTCTTAAACAGTTGGGAGGAAGGCTCTGCCGTCCTCCCATTGACTCCCATGTTAAAAAGATCATATTTTTGAAGTAGAATATCTTAAAAAGTATAAAATATTAAAAGAATCTGAAAAGAAGTCCGCGACTCCAAGCTATTCTGAATATTTAAAAATTTGGTGAAAAATTGAGGAAGGAGATAGGTCCCAAAGTTTGTAGAGAATAAGAAAGAAAGAATAAAACTTATGAAGAACAATAGTTGAGGGCTGCATGCAGCAGTCACCTAATTATATCATATAATGCATAGATATCTATATCATATAATACATATTATCATGGCCAAAAGCTGTGTGCGCCTCCAGACGATATTATCAATCACAAACGACAGCGTCGGGTTCTCAGACGTCTGTTTCTTCCACTTCCACATCAATCTGAAGTAGACTGATCTGTGCACTGCCCGCTGGCAACAATCCCTTTCTCCTCCATGTCGCAGTTCATGTATTTCAGGGAGTCAAAGCCAAAGTTCCTCTCCCCCAATTCCTTCTCAACCATGGCTGACATAACCCCAACTACAGTCTCGTTGTGGAAATACCAGAGACGTCAAAGAACCGACGTGTTTTGCGCCAAAACACCAACAGCAGAACGGTTATCCAAATAACAAAGAAGTGTACAACACTTGCGTTACAGTGTGTGTAATCACACAAACACATGTGGCGCTCGCAAGGTCGTAGCTCATTGTCTCATTGGCAGGCCAAATTCTCTGGGCGGGCAAGGCAGAGAAAGGGGAGGTAACTTGGCCCCTTATGACGACATACGGGGCCACATTCCAAATCAGCGCGCCTGAGCTTCAATTTTTTCAAAGGCGAGCAGGATACCTAATGCTCGTTTTACACCGAACGCAAGTTTTAGCCACTGGGAGACCATAGGCAGCAGGGATTCAAATTAACATAGTCCCGGGGACGTAATTAATTGTCATCGGGAGGATCAATATTCTCTCTCGGGTCGACCTCGGGACGAAGAGAATTTTATGGGCACTGACTTCATTTTTCTGTTTAAGTGTTAACGGGTTCGTGGTCGGTGGAAAAAACTTATGTGAAAAGGTAAATGGAAAAATGACTGAGCTTCGTTCATTCGGCTGGCGAGCTCACGTTTGTGTTCTTCAGTGAGACGCAGAGACTGCTTGCAACAATGGTGACGGCCTTTTTACACTGCCAAGCCGGTTCGGTCGCAGCTTGGCACGCCCGGCGATTTCACCGTCACCTGGGTAAAACTGAGGGGGTAAAATCTGTAATGTCATCCGTACCCGCTGCCTAATATCAATATCCAACCGAAGCATTGTTTTTTGAATTGATACCCGCACCCGCCCGATCTTCAGGTGACCAGACGTCCCGATTTTGAGTTGCGTCATATAATGATCATATTTCAAATTGATTAATTGTTTTAGTGCCAGTGAAACAAGAAATAACGTAACCTTTAAAACTGACATTGTGTTTCTAGGTTAAATGTTGACATTGTTAGGCTCTGCAACGTCCGAATTGGTGTGGCTATCTGAAGGTGTGCAGTTGTATTGCAACAGTTTTGATTTGGATACCTTCCTTCTATTATTTGTATTATGAGTTTATTTGTCAGGGACAATGCAGCGCACATTATTACATACATAATTATCACAGTCAATGCAGTCAATTTAATTTTTAGATTTTTTGTAGTTTTTAAAACAAATCTAGATATATTTTTTAACAACACTGCTTTAACCTGTAGCCCTTTGAGATCTTCGGATGAAAAGGGCACTATAAATGAAAGAAAACAAAAAGAAATGCTACAACAATGTGTGTAGATGTGTGACATTGAAGGTTTCTAGCCAGTTGGCCAGTTTGTAACCCCAGTCACTGGTCAGGCCTTTCTAAAGAAGATCATCCAAATATACTAAACTACATAGTGAGAGTTACAGTGCTGTAGCATGTATCAAGATCCACGTTTCACAGATGACCACATTACATGAGCCCCCCCCTACACCCACCCTGACAGTGGGGCCCCCCTATACCCACCCTGACAGTGGGGGCCCCTAAACCCACCCTGACAGTGGGGGCCCCCTACACCCACCCTGACAGTGGGGCCCCCCTAAACCCACCCTGACAGTGGGGGCCCCCTACACCCACCCTGACAGTGGGGGCCCCCTATACCCACCCTGACAGTGGGGGCCCCCTACACCCACCCTGACAGTGGGGGCCCCCTACACCCACCCTGACAGTGGGGCCCCCCTATACCCACCCTGACAGTGGGGGGCCCCCTACACCCACCCTGACAGTGGGGGCCCCCTACACCCACCCTGACAGTGGGGGCCCCCTACACCCACCCTGACAGTGGGGGGCCCCTACACCCACCCTGACAGTGGGGGCCCCCTACACCCACCCTGACAGTGGGGGGCCCCTACACCCACCCTGACAGTGGGGGCCCCCTACACCCACCCGGACAGTGGGGGCCCCCTACACCCACCCTGACAGTGGGGGGCCCCTACACCCACCCTGACAGTGGGGGGGCCCCTACACCCACCCTGACAGTGGGGGCCCCCTACACCCACCCTGACAGTGGGGGCCCCTACACCCACTCTGACAGTGGGGGCCCCCTACACCCACTCTGACAGTGGGGGCCCCCCTACCCCCACCCTGACAGTGGGGGCCCTGGGCCACTAAGACTTATCATAATCCGTATATAACCATAATACTATTCACTGCAGTACTTCCCTCCTGGCTGCAGTAGAAGTGAATGCTCTGAGTACGTAGGAGCATAGTCTGGTCTTCACTATACAGGCTGAGCATTACATCCGTCTTTCTACCGCCGTGATTATTGTGCAGTGTTTCCCTCATCACTGTATGGTTGAGGCCTTAACAACAATAGGGCCCCCCCTTGACTACAATGTATAAAAAATATATATATATATATATATATATATATATATATATATATATATATATATATATATATATATATATATATATATATATATATTTTATATTTATTATCTATTAACAAAGTACAAAACTCTCGTAGGGAAAGAAAACATACTTCCATCAGGTATAGGTATTAAAAATAAAGATGAAAACGGAGACCCGCCCCCCCGCTCCTTGACCACCTCATTTTCCCCGAGAAAATGACCACCCTGAGACATTTTCTGCGGGAAAATGTCTCAGGGTGTGGGAATATGCTGCGTCACGGCTGATGTAGATAGTTTTTAATGTGCGTAAGAAGAAAAAAAAGGTGTGTGTGTGTGTGTGTGTGAGCTTGTTTAAGAACTTAGATGGCTCCCCCAGCCTTCACCACTATGTAAAAGTTATCGGTTGGGTTCACAGTCCAAAAGGACCAGAGGTTAAATGGGTATAGCTGTGGCTGATCCGTGGCCATTGCGATGTTATCCCACCTCAGGAGTGGACACCCGCTGCCTGACCAAGAGGATCCGGGAGAAGGGGACCCTGCTGGGCAGGCTGGTGATGGACAGCACCTCTGAGGCCAGCGTTCCCATGGACAACCCTGACCAGAGAAACCTGGTCAGGGAGGTCTCTATGAAGGTCACTCCCTCACTCCCTCACTCTCACTGTCCATCTCCCTCTCTCGCCCTCTCTTAAACATGATTTGTGTACATGATCTCCAGGTTCCTCGCGTGTTCAACGCAGAGGGCCGTCTGCGCATCACGGCGGTGGACTGCGGCATCAAGTACAACCAGATTCGCTGCCTGGCCGAGCGGGGGGCCTGCGTCACTGTGGTGCCCTGGGACCACCCTCTGGACAGTGCAGGTCAGCAGCTCACAGCCATCCCAGGCCGATCCGTTAGATTGACCTGGAGATCAGTTATGTCAAAGTCAGATAAGTGACTGCGTGAGGTTCATTGTTTTGTGATCCCCATTGATGTCATTAAATGTGGAACAGCTCAAAGATGAACTGGTAATGACCAGTGATCAGCACAGTCCCCCACTCACCATCCATGTTTAATTCCATTGTAGATTTTGACGGGCTGTTCATCAGCAACGGGCCGGGCGACCCCCAGTTCTGCCAGGCCACCATAGAGAACTTGAGGAAGGTGGTGTGTGTCGAGCACCCCAAGCCTGTGTTCGGTATCTGCCTGGGACACCAGCTGCTCTCCCTGGTCATCGGTGCCAAGACCTTCAAGATGAAGTCAGCACCCTTCTCTCACTTACACCAACACGATATAATGCAACACTATGGGCTGAAATCCCACTGTTATGCAGATGACACTCAGATTTACATTCACATCCAACCTGCCCACATATTATCTTTATCCAACCTGGTCTGCTGCTTAAACGCCATTAATTGGATGACTCAAATCTTCCTCAAACTCAATCAAGATAAAACTGAAGCTATTCTGATTTCCACCCCTAACATTTTGAAAAAATTATCTCATCTATTATCTATTATCTATTATTATTATTATTATTATTATTATTATTATTATTATTATTATTATTATTATCATCTATTATTATCATCTATTATCTATCCCCGGCTATTTTACCACCTCACATCTGGGTGTAATACTGGACTCCACTCTCTCGTTCGATTCACACATAAATATCACCAAAAAGCCTTCTTTCATCTAAACTGCACCTCCAAACTCTGCCCCTCCGTAAACTCAACTGAAATTCTGCTGCAAGACTACTACCCACATCTGGCCCTTGGGTCACATCACTCCCATCCTCCAGCAGTTGCATCGGCTCCCTGTCCACTACCACATTCAATTCCAACTTTTTCTCATTGTCTATAAATCACTTCATAATCTGGCCCCATCCTATCTATCAAACCTCCCTACTCCACACCGGAAATCCTGCACCCTTCGCTCTTTAGATGCCTGTTACTTAGCAGTCCCCACGTCTCGGCTTCGCTCCACGGGTGACAGGGCTTCAGTGTGGCAGGCCCAAAGCTGTGTAATGCCCTGCCACTCGTGATGCGCCAAAGCACAACCTTATTTACTTTTAAAACACAGTTAAAAACATATCTTTTTAGTTCAGCTTTCCTTTCCGCCTCCTGATTTCTACTGCTTCACTGCCATGATAATTTTTTACTTCTCATCCCTTCATCTTGTGTACACTTTATGCCCTATGTTTTGTTTGTTTCCCCTCTGAGTATTTCTTTGTGTTTTTCCCTTTGTACCTTGCATCCATGTCCATCGTGTCGCAATCTCTGCCCTGTATGCTTGCTATCTCACTGTCCCTGTCTGACTGTGATATGTCTATAGTGTCAGTGTCTTATTGCTTGACTATATGTAGTTTGTTTTGTCTTTTATGTATCTTATTTGTAAAGTGCCCTTGGATACCTTGAAAGGCACTTTTTTTAAATGTATTAGTGTATTAAGTGGAAATTAGCTTAAGGCAGATAACTCTTAATGAACAACATCATTAGGTATTCGTATAATATCTTGGATACCTATTGTATTTCTGAGAAATCATATTATTATTACCTATCTGTAATGGGTAATATTGACATGTCACTGCGATCAGGGAATAAGGGAAGTGGCTGAGGCAGGGCGCAGCATGTGGAATACCTATCAAGAGTACTTTGAATTATCTATGTACTTTCAAACTAGATAAAGATGTAAGCCCAGAGTCAGAAGGCCTGTGGAGTATTGTGCTGCGTCATAACACAGGGATAACGAAGCCCTTCACCTGACCGCTGCGCAGTATCTATATGAATGGTTGTAATTGGCTTTGGCTAAAAGCGTATGCTAGATGCCCTTAATGTAAACGTAGCAGCCCTCCTCAAACCCTCTTTCCCCACGCCTCCCAAGACACCAGAGCAATGTGCTGTGAATGTGAGGACCTCATCAGACAGCCCCAGGGCTCGTCCTCAGAGACTACCACCTCTTGTTATGAGAACCCGGGACACTGTTTGTGTGTGTGGCCTCCTGAAACAGTCTTGAAGAATGTTGCTGGGACTGTTATACAACTGCAAGGTCGCAAGGTGTGTTTTGTGAGAAAGGTCCCCCCCTTCTACAACTGCCACAATAAAACATTCACAGACATTATTGATGGGAAATAGCACTTGTCTGGAGTCACATGACAAGATTGCATGGTGTGTAGAAAAATGCCCTTAGTTTGTGAATGCCGTCATGCTGGACTAGATTGTGTGTGGGACATTTCGGCAGATGTGTGAACTTTCTCCTGCAGTTGGGACGGGAATAGGCAGGGACCTCAAGATATGATTTACAAAGTTTTTTGAGTGTCGATGCGATATGTTTTGTGATGTTCTCTAGTGCGATTCTGTCAATATTACGATGTTAGGATTCAATATTGAGTGTTGTCACGTATGGTTTAAAGTTGGGATCTGAGGTCTACAGATCTTTCGATGTCCTGTAGTATTTGAACGTGTTAATTCAGAAAGTTGATGCTGATTGACCATTAGCCAATATACTATATGGTCCTCTGTAGGACGGGACAATTAATCTATCTACGTGTTCCCCCTGTGGTCTGTACTACTGGCTGCAGTTCCATGGTTAACAGGTGTAATGGAGATGTAATGAGCCCCCCACCCCCTCCATCTTCAGGTATGGTAACAGAGGCCACAACCAGCCCTGTATCCACAAGGGCACCCAGCGCTGCTTCATCACCAGCCAGAACCACGGCTTCGCTGTGGACCCCCTGACCCTGCCCCTGGACTGGGACATCCTGTTCACCAACGCCAACGACCAGACCAGCGAGGGCATCGTGCATAACACACAGCCTCTCTTCAGGTACTGCGACATAGCACTGGCCCTCCCAAGAAGGTTCTTCAGGCACTGGGACACTTACCCAGACCAGTTGATCCTTCAGGTACTGGGACATAGCACTGGCCCTCCCAAGAAGGTTCTTCAGGCACTGGGACACTTACCCAGACCAGTTGATCCTTCAGGTACTGGGACATAGCACTAGCCCTCCCAAGAAGGTTCTTCAGGCACTGGGACACTTACCAAGACCAGTTGATTCTTCAGGCACTGGGACACTTACCCAGACCAGTTGATCCTTCAGGTACTGGGACATAGCACTAGCCCTCCCAAGAAGGTTCTTCAGGCACTGGGACACTTAACCAGACCAGTTGATTCTTCAGGTACTGGGACAGTCGGCACTAGCCTAGACCAGAGGTTATTTCCAGAAATGTTTACTTCCTCCTTTTTCTTCACATGACCACAGTGTTTGGATGTAATTCAACCTCAGAACAAACACTAATTTGTGGAAAACTTAAACTAGAAAAACAATTCCTTGAAAATCCTTTTTGTGAATGTTTAAAAATAGAATTCTTCTGCCTCTACATGAGTTTTGCGTTTGTTCTGTAACTTGTTTGCTGCTATAATAGATGTTCCTAGCGACCTCCTCTTTGTTTCCTAGTGTCCAGTTCCACCCAGAGCACATGGCCGGGCCCACCGACCTGGTGGGTCTGTTTGACGTCTTCATCGACACGGTCCGCGACCACAAGGAGGGACGGCCGGGAGCATCTGGTAACAAGTTCATGTTCACAACACATCAACAGAAATACGCACCTGGAATATTGGGTATATCAAAGTGTATTACTTTGTTTATCAAAAGTAAAATAGAATTCTTTGTTACTCTGATGACCAGGGAGGGTAAAGCACAGTGCTACGAAGCCAACCCTTCCCCTGTTTAATAGAAAATACAAAGGATAGAAGCAGTCGCAGTAGGTGCAATTCAAGACATTATGAATCAGGCAATACAATTACATTATTTAATACGTTTGCAACCACAAAAAGTTGAAACTGTGGTTATAAGGGAGAGGGAGGGAGGCAATCTAATCTGTAGCGGCACGAAGGTGCTGTTGTAACAGAGTTTCCTTTTGAAACCCTTCTTGTGTTCCAGTAAAGCAGAGGCTGACCGACCACCTGACCTTCAACGGGCCGCAGACGCCAGAGGACTTTGTCCGGCCCCGGAAGGTCCTGATTCTGGGCTCTGGGGGGCTCTCCATCGGCCAGGCCGGGGAGTTTGACTACTCCGGTTCCCAGGTAATGGTCTCACCCCGCTGCTCATGCGTCACATGACTGAGAGTTGTAGTGAATGGTAGTAACAATAAATTAAGGTTATTTACATTTTATTTTTTAATTGTCGATAAATAATCGACCCTTCTTGCATGTGCAAAATTGTATGTAGAGCTAGACGCATAGTTTAACCGGCCGTGCAAACGTGATTCAATTATTAAAGTTTTCTGATTGAGAACAACTCCCACAATGCTATTGTTGTGGCAGAACAGTTTTGTGTTAAATGTGCATTTGTTTCAAGTGTTTCCACAAATGTTTAATGATGTTCTCCTCTTCCAGGCGATCAAGGCGTTGAAGGAGGAGAACATTCAGACGGTGCTGATCAACCCCAACATCGCCACCGTGCAGACGTCTAAAGGACTTGCCGACAAGGTCTACTTCCTGCCAATCACTCCGGAGTACGTCACACAGGTGAGCCCGGCCTGTGATTGGCTGTTTGATCCGTTACATGATGGCCGCTACACAAAACGATTTGGGGATAATCGCAGGCTCGGGTCGTGCGTGCACTGCCCGCACAGTTCAATGACAGTTTAACCCCCCTCACAGGTGATAAAGAACGAGAGGCCGGACGGCGTCCTGCTGACGTTCGGCGGGCAGACAGCGCTGAACTGCGGCTGCGAGCTGACCAGGCGAGGGGTGCTGGAGAAGTATGCGGTGCGCGTGCTGGGGACGCCCGTGGCGTCCATCGAGATGACGGAGGACCGCAAGGTGTTTGTGGAGAAGATGGAGGAGATCAGTGAACACGTGGCCCCCAGCGAGGCGGCCCTCTCCGTGGAGCAGGTAGGGAGACCTGGTTGGTGGTGGTGACGGTTCTCCTAGGGCTGTTAGTCGGGGGCTCACTGGTCACGGTGAGAGAGCCTAAGCGTCCGGCTGCATCAGTGCGTCACTCGAATGCACGCACACGGTTTGAATAGAGAAAATGATGTGGTATTTATTTATTGTGTTGCCATATATTTAGTATTATTGCTGTTGCAATGGCTTAATGCGCTTTCCTGCTCTCTGTCCCTCCCCTTTCTCTCGCTCTCTCTCCCTGACTGTATATCTGTCTCCCTCCCGTCTCTCCCCCTGACTGTATATCTGTCTCCCTCCCGTCTCTCCCCCTGACTGTATATCTGTCTCCCTCCCGTCTCTCTCCCTGACTGTATATCTGTCCTTCCCTCAATGTCCTTGTGTGTATATCCCTCTCTCTCCCCGTGTGTCTCTCTCCCCGTGTGTCTCTCTCCCCGTGTGTCCCTCTCCCCGTGTGTCCCTCTCCCCGTGTGTCCCTCTCCCCGTGTGTCTCTCTCCCCGTGTGTCTCTCTCCCCGTGTGTCTCTCTCCCCGTGTGTCTCTCTCCCCGTGTGTCTCTCTCCCCGTGTGTCTCTCTCCCCGTGTGTCTCTCTCCCCGTGTGTCTCTCTCCCCGTGTGTCTCTCCGTGTCTCTCTCCGTGTCTCTCTCCGTGTGTCTCTCTCTCCGTGTCTCTCTCTCCGTGTCTCTCTCTGTGTGTCTCTCTCTGTGTGTCTCTCTCTGTGTGTCTCTCTCTCTCTGTGTCTCTCTCTGTGTCTCTCTCTCTGTGTCTCTCTCTCTGTCTCTCTCTCTGTGTCTCTCTCTCTGTGTCTCTCTCTCTGTGTCTCTCTCTCTGTGTCTCTCTCCGTGTGTCTCTCTCTCTGTGTCTCTCTCTCTGTGTCTCTCTCCGTGTGTCTCTCTCTCTGTGTCTCTCTCCGTGTGTCTCTCTCCGTTTGTCTCTCTCCCCCTGTGTCTCCCGGTGTCTCCCCCCCTGTGTCTCTCCCTCCCTGTGTCTCTCCCCCCCTGTGTCTCTCCCCCTGTGTCTCTCCGACCCTGTGTCTCCCCCTGTCTCCCCTCCTCCCAGGCGCTGGCGGCTGCTGAGCGGCTGGGTTACCCGGTGCTGGTGCGTTCAGCGTTTGCTCTCGGTGGACTGGGCTCCGGCTTCGCCAACAACGGCGAGGAACTTATCACGCTGGTCACAGCGGCTTTCGCCCACACTACACAGGTCCTAGTGGACAAGTCACTCAAAGGCTGGAAGGAGATAGAGTACGAGGTGGTCCGAGATGCCTACGACAACTGTATCACGGTAAGGTTTCCTTTTCTTGAATACAAAACATTACACATTTCTGTAAGAGGTGAAAAATCGAGATAAAATAAATGTCAGAAAATATTCATACCCATTTGCATGTTATGTTATCTCAGACCTAGGCATGCGATGTATGTAGTGCATGTATTTCATGTGTATGCGTTTGCTGCTGTTTGCAGGTGTGCAACATGGAGAACATCGACCCTCTGGGCATCCACACGGGAGAGTCCATCGTAGTGGCTCCAAGCCAGACGCTCAACGACTACGAGTACAACATGCTGAGGAACACGGCCATCAAGGTCATCCGACACCTGGGCATCGTGGGAGAGTGCAACATCCAGTACGCCCTCAACCCAGAGTCTGAGCAGGTGGGTAGAGGCTCACAGCAGCACCTGAGCTCTGGGTAGACGTGCAAACTGGGGGTGAAGGTTATCCTGGAGTTCAGTTCTTTACTCTTCCCTGGGAAAAATGAGGTGTTCCAGATGATTGCAACATGTTCTATCATGCGGGTGGACTGTATTACAGGTATGACCCGATAAATTACCACAGAACCTCTTTCCTTCTTCAGTACTACATCATTGAGGTGAATGCCCGTCTGTCTCGGAGCTCGGCGCTGGCCAGTAAGGCCACTGGCTATCCTCTGGCCTACGTGGCCGCTAAACTGGGCCTGGGAATTCCTCTCCCTCTACTGAAGTGAGTCTCTGAGCACAGGAACAAAACAAAACCATGCGTCTTTCTGTAGGGCTGTCGCAGGGTGTATAGCGTGATCATAAACCATGTTGTTCAACTCCAGGAACTCTGTCACCAACTCCACCACGGCTAACTTTGAGCCGAGTCTGGACTACTGCGTGGTGAAGGTCCCCCGCTGGGACCTAAGCAAGTTCCTCAGGGTGTCCACCAAGATAGGCAGCTCAATGAAGAGCGTGGGTAAGAGCCTCCCAGCCGGGGCCTCAAATGCATGTGGGTTTGAGATACTTGGGTTGTGATATTTGATAGTATGCGTTGTTTGAGGAAATGCTTATGGCAGCGTCTAGTGAAGCCCTGTGTATACAAATGTATGAACCACCCTTATGATTTGGACTCTTAATCACCACTAATGTTGAACGATGTGAGTGGAAGCCAATGTAAGTCAGGAGTGACTGGCTCCATCCTGGGGCCCCGGGGCCCAGAGAGTCGGTAACGATGCACCACGATCACTGGCCCTGCTCTTCGATGGCCGCCTCACACCGTGGCAGAGTGAACACTCCCACTGTCTTCTCGACCATCAGGTGAGGTCATGGCGATCGGCAGGCGCTTCGAGGAGGCCTTCCAGAAAGCACTGAGGATGGTGGACGAGAACTGTGTGGGCTTCGACCACACCATAAAGCCGGCTTCGGAGTCCGTAAGTCAAAGGGACAACATTATGGAACTCACTGCCAGGTCACTTGAAATTTATCCCTACATTTGATGCTTCAAAATAAACACAAAATTGTGGCAAATTCAGCAACAATCATGCTTGCATACTTAATTATTTTTACAATGTGATCTCTGCATGTCTTTTTATTTTTCCTTTTATTTAATTTCCATCTTTTTACTTTTTAACATTAATCTGTATTATTTTTAGCCCAAATATGGACAAGTGTCCTAAATTAGCTTTGGCTAGAAATACTATGATGCAAACATCGGATGACGCTTGTCTATGATTCTGTATCCGTCCCTATTCAAATAAACCTTAAATAAGAGGGATTAAAGGGTTGATGTATCATGTATTTTGCACTATTGTAACACGTGTTGTCGCTCATGTTTCATGTTACTTATCTATTGGAACGCTAAACATATCATGTATACTTGTATCATGTATACATGTATATATAACTGTTACTAACTTGTATTTCTGATTACATTTTGATGGTATTCTTGGTTCTATGCCTAACTTGCATGTTGCTTTAGATAAAAGCATCTGCTACATGACTTAAATAGTTGAATAAGCTAACCCCTCGACACATTGGGCTGTGGGCTGTGCTTCGACCTGACAGGAGCTGCAGATGCCGACGGACAAGCGGATCTTTGTGTTGGCATCAGCCCTGAAGGCCGGCTACACGGTGGACCACCTGTACGACCTGACCAAGATCGACCGCTGGTTCCTCAACAAGATGAAGAACATAGCTGACCATGAACGCCTGTTGGAGACCTACAACCAGGTAGCTCATGCCTACCTGGATTGGATTTTGACTCGTTTTAAAATACATTGTAGCATTACTTGCAGTATAAATGTACAACTTTTGGTTGTACATTCAAGCAGTGAATGTATGCATAAGACATAATGACAGTTATGTCGGCCTGTGTTTGTTAGGATGAGAGCACCATTCCCCAAGAGGTCATGCACAAAGCCAAGCAGCTGGGATTCTCTGACAAGCAGATAGCGATGGCTGTCCAGAGGTGTGTGTCTCTATCCTTCCCCCTCCTTAAATACCATGCTTCAAAGTTTCCACCTATTTCTGACCAATCCCGATCCCCCGTTCTGACCCACTGAGAGCTCTCTCTTCCTGCAGCACGGAACTGGCAGTGAGGAAGCTGCGTCACGATTGGTCGATACTGCCCGTGGTGAAGCAAATTGACACGGTGGCAGCCGAATGGCCCGCCCATACAAACTATCTGTACCTGACCTACAATGGCAGTGAGAGCGACGTGGCCTTCCAAGAGCCTCACGTCATGGTGCTTGGCTCCGGTGTGTACCGCATCGGCAGCAGTGTTGAGTTTGACTGGTGCGCAGTCGGCTGCATCACGGAGCTGCGCAAAGTGAGGCCTGCATCCACAGTCTGACTTCAATTATTTGTATCCAGAGGTTTGCTTGAATAACATGAAATTTAAAAAAATGTATCTCTGTGGTGAACTGTAGATGGGCTACAAGACGATTATGGTGAACTACAATCCAGAGACTGTAAGCACGGACTACGACATGTGCGACCGCCTTTACTTTGATGAGATCTCATTTGAGGTATGTCCTACAGCGTGTCCCCCTGAAGCCATCTATAGGTAGATCTCTATATGTGACGCGACGTGCATCATTGGTCATGCTCCTTCTACTGCCCACCCCAGGTAGTGATGGACATCTACGAGCTGGAGAACCCAGAGGGGGTGATCCTCTCAATGGGCGGCCAGCTGCCCAACAACATCGCCATGGCGCTGCACCGCCAGCAGTGCCGAATCCTGGGCACCACTCCAGAGTTCATTGACTCGGCCGAGAACCGCTTCAAGTTCTCACGCATGCTGGATACCATCGGCATCAGTCAACCACGCTGGAAGGAGCTCTCTGACACGGAGGTGTGTAGGTCGCTGCTGGATGGGGGTCTACTAGGAACCAAACATGGATTCCCTTGACTACTCGGACACTCTCGATGAGGATTTGGTTTAATGGAGCATGGGAGAGATGATCATAACAAACCCAGGTGCAAACTATGGACATTAATTAAAACTATGAAGAGAATCCCCTCCTGTTAGGTTCCTCCTCTCTCTCCAGTCTGCCAGGAGGT
>NC_136949.1:19486798-19561798 GCF_949987615.1 Pollachius pollachius | reverse complement strand
GAGTGAGTGAGTGAGTGAGTGAGTGAGTGAGTGAGTCAGGGAGTGAGTGAGTGAGTGAGTGAGTGAGTGAGTGAAGGAGTGAGTGAGTGAGGGAGGGAGTGAGTGAGTAGGTGGGAGAGTGAGTGAGTGAGTGAGTCAGGGAGTGAGTGAGTGAGTGAGTGAGTGAGTGAGTGAGTGAGTGAGTGAGTGAGTGAGTGAGTGAGTGAGTGAGTAGGAGGGAGAGTGAGTGAGTGAGTGAGTGAGTGAGTGAGTGAGTCAGGGAGTGAGTGAGTGAGTGAGTGAGTGAGTGAGTGAGTGAGTGTATTTGTCTGGCTGTGTGAGTATCTCTTGGCCCACCTGTGTGCGAGGGATCCGTGCAGGGGGAGTGGGGGTGCTGGTACATGATGTTGATCAGTGTGACCACCAGGTCCGTCAGACTGAAGGGATCTGCAGGACCCCAGCGGGGACATTAAGAGCCCAGATTAGTACGTTTACCAAGTGTGGGACTGAGGGCAGCCTGAAAAGAACAGTCTGTTTGGTCCGAGGGCAAGGCAGGGGAAACAACTGCACCATGCTTTGTCACAGCCCGTTATCAGCCCTGGCACTATACAGTCGCTGCAGACCGAGGAGATAACAGGGGAATGGTCAGGCTAGAGTGGATGTGGAGGAGGAAAAAGGAGAAAATAATAGTGGCGGGATGGACTGTGGGAGAACAGAGAACAAAGCAATCTACCGAACCTCGGGAATACACATGAGGTGCACTTCATTAACATGATTGGTTGGACATACAATGACAATGAGATAAAAAGGTGAAATAACAGGCCAATATAGAGGCATGCTGAAAGATCTTTTTGAACATAATGTTAAACTGATTTTTTTTTTGTCAGGATTAAACATTTTACCGTGTGTTAGGACAACAAAAATGTTGTGAAATGTTTTGTTTTACAAGCACATTTTTATGTTAACTAATACTTTTCACATATTTTCCCGTTTAACTGATCATAGTGCAGGAGCATCGTAAAACTAGAAACTGGGAAAGGAAAATTAAAATTCTGAGACAAAGTGTGCTTAAGGCTGAACAAACACATTAAATGTATTTGACTGTAAGAAAATCCACTACCATGGTGATATCACAGAGAAATTATCCTGACTGACAGCTGTCTGTGATTGTCTTTTGGAATAACTCAAGGCCCAATATAATGTGACATTAAGATGTATCATCATGTTATATTGGGCCTTGATTTATTCCAAAAATAATCCCTCCATTGCATAACCACAGTGACTGAGTCATGAGGGCTCAGCCATTAGGGTTTACAAAGAAGCCAAAACGACAAGGGACATGAGAAGGAAGGGCAAAGGTGTGTCTATGTACTTTGTAGGTGTGTTGACATCTGTTTTTGCGCCATGTAGATAAAAGTTATTGCTGATGTGGTCAGTAGATTTTGGGCTTAGGCAGACCATTACACAAACATACCTTTGTGTTTCCTTATTTTGATAGGGAAGAGCTTTCTGCCATTGGTGTAAATCAGGACTTTTCCCAGAACACAGAGTGAATGGACAAAGAAGGCATATTCCAGCTCACTCCTGGTGTAGATGCTCCACTGAGAGGAGCCTGCAGCAGACCAGAGATAGGGAAAGCACCGTGAAACATTGCAGTGCAACAGCATCAGCATCCTTCCCATAATAATGTATATAGGCTGTACTTACACATACAGTGGCCAGAAATTGTGGCAAGAGATACAGCCCTGATTTGGTGACGTTAAAAGAGCAAAGCGACACAGGTTGAACTAAAGTGGAGCTTTGACCGCTGGACACAGTGAGTACTGCCCCGCTGGGGGGGCTCTTACTGGACACAGTGAGCACTGCGGATGGGGATCATTAATATTTATTGATATTGATACCATTTTCGATACTCCTTAACGATCCGAGTCTTTATCGATACCAAATCCGATACTTTTCTATTAATTGGTGGAAATATGACGCGTTTCTTAGTGATGAGGAAAATATTTAGGAACTAAATAATTGTATTTTAAATTAAATATGAAATTATTAATAAATATTGACATCAGTAGTTTTAATTATATATACTAAAATGATTAGAGCACTTTACAAATGTATTAGTAATACAGAAACATGAGTAACACAGTATTACTCATGTTTCTCACCAAAAACTCAATTGACCGTTTCTCTATGTTACATTTGAACGCATCATGATAATCTAACAGTCTTTTTACTGAGCCAACTCAACACATCATCACGCAGCACATCTGAAACTTAATTTACTTTTTAAGAGAACTAGCTTGTATGCTGCCGATTACAACACCGATTTCACAATTGGATTACTGTTTTTAATGGACGGGAATAGCGACAATGTCTGCGTGTGCGATTACCGCTCGTACTTTGAGTGGAGGATTAAGACGGGCCCGTCTGTGGTGCGACAGGAGAAGGAGGAGACAGGAGTCTTTTGAACTCGGAGACAGTCGAAGGTTCTGCATTTAGCCTTTATTTGATGCACAATGCTAATGTGCTTGGCCACTTAGGTTGTGTTCCCCCCTTTACAATAAATGATTTTCGCCCTTTTCGCCCGTTCTGCCACCATCGCATGCAAAATTAACGCCCAGACTATACTTGTTTTACTTGTAATACCCAGCGGTCGAGTTGTAAAAAAAAAAACCAGGGGGGATATTATTATTTTTGTTGTTGTTGTTGTTGTTGTTGTTATTAATTATTATTATTATTATTATTATTATTATTATTATTATAATAATTATATTTTTGGGGATAAAATAAGAGCGATGACTACTGTCATCGCTCTTATTTTATCCCCAAAAACGCAGCTCATCGGACGCATCACACGATTCGAGGCATGCATCACTTTTAAAGGATTTTAAAAACTGATTCTTATTCTTTTTTTCAAAAATGCATTCGGCAGAGAAGGGAGACAAGCGTTGCTCACGGGTTGAAATGAAAGGGAGAAAAGGGGACAGAGTTGTCTGCGGAAGCGATGTCTGAGATGCTGAGACAGCTTCACGCTACCAGTGTCTGTCTCGTACGGTATGGAATGAGAGCTCGTGAAGGCACTATTGCGCAAGTACGCAGGCGCGCAGCAAGTGTGCCTGCGTGCTTGCGCAATAGCATACTGCCCGAGAATGCAGTGTCGCTGTCAAATCTGTCCCTGGGAAAAGTAACGTTGCGCCGAATTGAAAAAGGAAACCACTATAATGAAATAGCGGTAATATTTCCACATTAATTGATAAAACAACAGGGGATGGGAAGGGGGGATGGCTGTTTCAGAAGGGGGATGATTTTGATCATTTTAATTCCAAAGGGGGATGCCATCCCCCCTCAACTCGAGTGCTGGTAATACCTGCTTACAATTCCATTCAAAAACATTGGTGGACGCGCTGCAGTGATTGGATTGATTTGATTTAAATGCCGTGAGGCGACTCGAGGGACACGATATTACGTTACAGGACCTACGGGACAAAAAAGATTAATAAATGAACGATGGGACTCGACAGTGGTATCGATAAGCCCAAACGTTAATGATTTTCGGGTTTTGAAAAAAGTGGAACCGGGTCCTTGATAGAACCGGGTTTCGATCCCCATCCCTAGTGAGCACTGGGCCGCTGGGGGGGCTCTTACTGGATACAGTGAGCACTGGGCCGCTGGGGGGGCTCTTACTGGATACAGTGAGCACTGGGCCGCTGGGGGGGCTCTTACTGGATACAGTGAGCACTGGGCCGCTGGGGGGGCTCTTACTGGATACAGTGAGCACTGGGCCGCTGGGGGGGCTCTTACTGGATACATTGAGCACTGGGCCGCTGGGGGGGCTTTTACTGGACACAGTGAGCACTGGGCCGCTGGGGGGGCTCTTACTGGGCCGCTGGGGGGGCTCTTACTGGACACAGTGAGCACTGGGCCGCTGGGGGGGCTCTTACTGGACACAGTGAGCACTGGGCCGCTGGAGGGGCTCTTACTGGACACAGTGAGCACTGGGCCGCTGGGGGGGCTCTTACTGGACACAGTGAGCACTGGGCCGCTGGGGGGGCTCTTACTGGACACAGTGAGCACTGGGCCGCTGGGGGGGCTCTTACTGGACACAGTGAGCACTGGGCCGCTGGGGGGGCTCTTACTGGATACAGTGAGCACTGGGCCGCTGGGGGGGCTCTTACTGGACACAGTGAGCACTGGGCCGCTGGGGGGGCTCTTACTGGACACAGTGAGCACTGGGCCGCTGGGGGGGCTCTTACTGGACACAGTGAGCACTGGGCCGCTGGGGGGGCTCTTACTGGATACAGTGAGCACTGGGCCGCTGGGGGGGCTCTTACTGGACACAGTGAGCACTGGGCCGCTGGGGGGGCTCTTACTGGTCTGTGGCTCCGCAGAGGAGCAGCTGGTCTGGTGGGATCTGTGCTCACAGTCTGTGAGGTGTTGCAGACACTGCTGGACGGCAGCAACAATCTGAAAGACACAACATGATTGTAGAGCCACAAGCCATAGATGGTCAAAGGCCCGCCAAGCGTTAATATGGCGAATGTAAAGGCTTGTTTTGCGATGCAGAATTTAAAACTCGAAGTCGGAGTTCCCCCCGGACCGTTTAGCCAAAGTATACTACTCCGACTCCGTAACTACGGAGACCCCTCAGCAGTTCTCCGTCGGGATGTCGGATACGCAATGCAATTCGCCGCCCGATCAATCTTATATGTTGACAACAGACCATGTAAGCAGTGTTGTAAATAATAAACTTCCAGAGCTTTTCAAATCTTATTTGGTGTTTTATTGGTCCTTAAGGTGCAAAGTAAACAATGTACAGAGTAATTAAGGTGCAAAGTCAAGACGGAGATAGTGATGGGTCGTTTGCGACCGAACCAGTTCGAATGAGCAAATCTTTAACACGAACGAACTGAACTGATTCTTCTCTCTCGTTCGTCTCGTTCGTTCTCAGACTCGACTCCCCCCAGACCCACTTGTCGCTGACTCGCTGTTCGTTCACTGACTGTGAGTGGTGAAGGGGGAAGAGGCTTAGTGAGCGAGCATACGATAATACGATTCAATATCAGTGAAATGATAAATGCATGCTCTCTTTGTACTTTAACTGCCCTGCCGTCTCCATTGAGGTGACCAATAGGTCCATGCTGTCGACGGATAGTTAAAAAATATTGGATGCGCACATAAGCTCATCTCGGTCTCCGACAGGCTCTCCGGCTACGGAGAGGGCTCTCCGTGTCTACGTACTGCACTTTAACATGCACAAGCATTTGAAAATGCACCATCCTGATGTTACCATCACCGTTGCTGTGAAAAAAAAACAAGCTGTGCAAACCCAGCTCACGACACTATTTCAACAACCCCTGTCTGGGAATTCAGAAATGCAAATGCTATAACCAAGTTTATTGGTGTTTTCATTGCTGCTGATCTTCTCCGTTGCTGACAAACAAGCATTTTTTTTTAATTTTCCCCTTAACTATGAACCGAACCTTGTTCTGCTTTGTTTACCAACTCATTCATTTATCATCTTTAATGTCATTTTTTTTTAATGTGTTTTTTTGACAGTTGGTTAGCCAGATAGAGTCAGCACTGTGGCCGTTTCACTCACACCAATGAGTCCCCATCATAACTATGCTCTCACTAACATAGGGAACAGTGCTGGTTGGCGAAGTTGCTTGGACAGCTAAGCACCTGGGACCCAGAACCCTGATGTGGTGCCACGGTTTGAAGCTCTTCAAATTGCAATTTGACAATGATCTGAGATTGCTTACGCAAGAGAGATGCAAACAGATTGTGCAAACCATGGATTTGGTTCAGACCTGTAACCTATGTGTGTGTGCGCATATTAAGGGGGGCTCTCATAAACTGCTCCTTTATATTCACCCAAGCAGCATTTACTGTTAACATATTTTGAATCTGGAACCAATTTAAATTAAACAAAGGGTTTAAGAATGAAGATTTCTCTCACCTGTATACAGGGTCATAGATAACCAATTAATATTGATGAAGTATTTTACTCACCAGACTCTTGTATTTTCTCTCCAGGAGTCTGAAGATGACAGCTCTGCTGTAGTAACTATGCTGCAGAAAAAGAATTGGGGAAATGTTATGACCGGAGACAGCAGTAGCATGGACTTCATTGGTAAGACATAAGCATACAGACCATCCACTTATTGAACCAGGTTGCTTTGATGTCCAGCAGGGCTAGCAAGTAAACAGGTTCAAGTGCTTTCTCTGTCCCTGGCGAGGCCAAGCCCAGGTCAGGGTGCACTGACAGCAGGGAGAAGGTGCTCTCTATGACTTCTTCCATGTACCTAAAAGGATGGGGAAATAACAACATGTGACACAAAGCACATCTAATCAATCTTAATAAGCAGAAAGAGGATCACACCGCATACTTCTCCGGGTGGCGAATCCAGAAGGACGGCATCTCCTTCTGGAAGTCATTTATCAGCCTCATCTAAAAATAGATACGAAAGGAACATGTATTGATTAACTCAGTCCTATTCCTCATTTATATTCAATGAGTTAATAGTAGGGATACTACACTCTGAATGGCTACAGACTCTGTAGCCTCTGTGGCTAGTATCAGCTTAGAAACAGTGATGCTGACAGCTGAATTATAGGTAGTGTATCAGCAACAGAATAAGTATTATATTACAACCAGTGGCGGTGGGTCAATAGAGGGCGCTAGTGAAATATTCACTTGAATATATCTGCCATCTATTAATCAACTATTATCAATACGAAATAAATCAACAAAAATACATAGCATTTATCCTCGTTTAATTGTGCGATATACTTGTCACTGCCAGCAACCATTTAAATGCGTTTGAACGTTAATGATTTGGGCTAGGCTAGTTATTGGTCATTCGAAATAAAGCCCTCCTCCAAGTCAGGGGCGCCGGCCACGTTGAAGTCAATGTAAGCTAGAGGTGGTTCGGTCGCGAACTGATTCGTTCGAACGAACGAATCGTTAGAACGAACGATCCGAACTGGTTCTTCTCTCTCGTTCGCGTCGTTCGTGACTCAGAATTGACTCCTCCCAGACCCACGACTCGCAGACAGTTCGTTCAGGAAGACGAGGGACCGAGGCGACTCACGGCACACACTGTTGCTTGCACTGCACCAGGAGCAGGTTATAGTTATAACTAGGCTTTACTTAGTTAGCTTCAACGATACATGAAGTAAACATACTTGGAACGTCCATGTAGGCCTACGCAGCAGCACTATGCGCAGGTGATGCCGCATGATATGCCGCAAGGCATATCATTATTAACTAACGCATTATCTCTGAGGTGAAGTAAAGCCTCAGGTGGTCCGTTACATTTTCTTGTCAAGCAGCCTGGTGTTTACATTTTAGGGTTAGGGTTTCACATTGTTCCTTTATCTCGGGTATTTTTTTAATATATAAAATTAACGATATTGACTCAACTTTCAGGATAAAGTGATTCGATTCGCCATTCGATTCACCGGAAACTCGACTGAACCAGTTCAGTCGAGTTTCCGGTAGCACTGAGTCTGACTGACTCAGCTGAGAACCATGCAATGGGTGCGTTGCATGATGCGATTCACCGCTACCGGAAACGGAAACTGGACTGAACCGGAAACTGGGCTGAACGAACGAACGAACGATTCGCGAACGACTCATCTTGGCGAACTGACTGACGCGAACTGGTTCACGTAAACGAATCATTGAATCCACCTCTAATGTAAGCTCGCTAACTTTTTGCTGCCTATCAAGCAGAGAAAGCTTTTCATTGGCGCAAGAAAATTCGCCCTCGGGTCGCACCAGTGTGCGCCCCAGGCCAATGGTATCGCTTTTCTTTTTTGTTATCACCACATGATTGGACAATTCAGCGAATCAATCAAATAGGCTACCTCTCTCAGCAGCATTCGCGCAACACAACGACATGTAGAGAAGAGATAGATCGCTAACTAGCAGAGAGTTGTAAGCACTTTCCACCCTTTTCAGTGGAGGAATTGGACTCCCCAAGCAATGTTATACTTAAAAGGAGCAAGTAAGTTACATATTAATTTAGTCTTTCGGCCTGTAGCATATAAACAAAATGAAGCAACTGTCCCATATTTCTAACTGCATTTGAAGTAGACATTGAGACTCACAAAAAATGGACGCTATAGGACAGTGATCATGATTTGTCTCAATATCAGAATAACAATGGGTCAAATAGCAATAGCTGGTGGAACGGCCATAAAGTAGGTTTGTATATGCAGTGTAAGCTGGTCCAGGCCCTGCAAGTCAGGATGTAGGCTATGAATCTGAATGAATAGTATAGGTAAATAGGTAGTGGCCATCCCCAAAATGCACCAGAATACAGGAAATCAAATCTATTAAATTCAAAAGAATGTATGGTGGGGGGGGGGGGAACCCCAGACCCCCTGTCTATTACTGTGCCCCACCAACATTTTTGATCACCAGCCGCCACTGATTACAACATAGTATAAGCATTTATTGTATCAGCAAACTGTTTATATTATCCGATCTAGGCTATTGACTATTGACTGAGTGGGATTTTGCAACTTGTCCAAGTAATGTCCAAACTGTGAATGCTCTACCTGTTTAAGAAGGCGGCTGATGTCAGGCCTGGTGACATCAATCCCATCTGAGCCAGTGGGAAGGCTGAGCTTGTGAGACAGGAAGTATCCCTCCAGACTCTTGGCTACACATAGAAACAGACGTAACATTCTCTTGATCATTACATTGTACTAGATCCGTCCAGCCATATGGGGACAGTTAAGGTCTCTCCACCTCAACATCGTCACGTCAGTTGCCCAGAGCCGCGTCGACTGGATGTTATACACTTCACACTACACTACACTGTAAACTACTAACAATAAATATGCAAAGTATTATGTCATGATTTATGAACGACAGCTTTCATTTGGAGTGTGTCAGGTTCGAATGATGATCAAGGCAGACTGGGCGTCATATGACGGAAGACTCATGAAGCACTCTACCTTCCATCAGGCCTTCAGATGCAACTCTGATGGAGTAAGACAGCATGTAATGGCTACAGCAAAGTTTTAACGTGTGTACCTAAGCTGCTGTAGATCTCTCGGGTCAAATTGAATGGCGATGAAGAGGAGGTCTTTGCAAAGAACTTGAGTACTTTATCCTGCAAAGAGTGGAAGAGGGACAAATTCAACACCCCACAGACATAACCATGACATAAGAACCGGGACAAATTCAACACCCCACAGACATAACCATGACATACGAACCGGGACAGATTAAGCACCCCGAAGACATAACCATGACATACGAACCGGGACAGATTCAACACCCCACAGACATAACCATGACATACAAAAGGGGGAAAATAAAGACTCCAAAGTAGAGTACTATTTTAATCTTCGATAGAAAGACTTTTGGTTGACTGTCTTTAATTGTCTAATCGTATCGGGAAAATTGTCAGTGTCAGCAGGACATTCCAAGACAGAGCTGAGAGAGGGATACCACAACTTGGCCTCCAGATGGAAAAGCAGAAGTTAAACAATGATTTTTTGATGGGGTGGCAGTTGGAGATTCCGGTCTGTGTGCAATTTTCTGTGTTATGAGCTTTTCAACAAACGTCTAGATGTTTTGTTTCATAACCACTTTGTGTCATGGCAGCCGCACTATACAACCATTTTCTTTCAAAGTAGAGCACATTCTAGACTGGTAGTCTAGAAGAACACACAATATCAGGAAAAAATCATCTACAATTTGGCTCCATTTTTATACCATTTAAGACTAAACTACTAAAAAGTATTATTTAAACGTTAAAGCCAAAACCAGTGTTCATATCATACCACTCTGATTCTCAAAATAATTATCTCGGTACTCCATTGCCTTTTAAAATGTTTGACAATAATAGCGAAATAGCTTTTCAATTTTCTAAGCCAAATCTGTCGACTTATATCTGGCCTCCTTCCACAACCTTTTGTCCATAAAGTACAAAAAAAAAAGGATTTAGAGATTATATTGTTTAAAATCCTAATTATCATTATTTTCTTAAATTATGTCTATTCATTCTATTAAATTGTGTGTTTATTACCTAACGATGAAGACGGACAGAGTAAAGACTCAGAACTAACGATGAAGAGGGACAGAGTAAAGACTCCCGAGACATAGGGACACAGATGTTGAGAAAATGACATCAGGAAATCTAGATAGTAAGTTATTTCCAATGAGACTTGGGGTAGTGCCACATTCATTAATCATTGATAATGCACATTGCCCTTTGGTAGTTTACTGTATGGCTGATTGCGACTAGAAAACAGATGTTTGTAAAGTACTCTTTATTTGGCTCCATTCCATTTATATTACCCAGTAAATTAACTCTAGTAGTAGGGTTTACCATTGTAGCCATGATGCTAAGGTACCCAGTTTGAATCTTTTACTTTTGTACAGGATAAATCAATTCATTCAAATCATTAACAGTTATATTTAGGAAGTATGTGAAAACTGAACTGAATTTGATAATTTATTATTTTATCAGACCTGTGTGATATCCCATTTGATTAAATCATGTATGATTATGGTTATGTATGTCAACTTTGATGGGCCACAAAGGACCTTCTCATCAATAGTTACATTTAATATTTTTTTCAGATCGTTGACCATGGTAACCTATTCAAACAATACTGTCACTGATTAAAACCAACAACAAAAACTGGTAGATCGTTGCTGACTCTGGACAATATTTCCAAAGTTGAATCTTGGAACTTCCCAGGACTGTGGCCCTAACCTAATGCTAAAGTTCCTCCCAGCATGACAATGTTTGGGACCCCGAGCACCCCCCTAGGATAGCTCATGTGTGATATCATAGCAGCACCATTATCTTTCGCATACCATTTAAAAATTCTTCACTGATCTGAGCAATCACCTGTTGTCCTGATTGCGGCCCTCAAGATCCCCCACTGTAAGCAGTGTTTTCCTTATTGTGGCCCTCAAGATCCCCCACTGTAAGCAGTGTTTTCCTGTGTGTATTCCTGCTACAAGGCAGAAGACACGTGTTTGGTCACATGCAAGAACCTGTCATGTTGCGGGGCTGCCCGCACAGTATTCTGTCTTTCCACCTGTTTTTCATATGTAGTAAACACGTGTTCAGAATCCGTCCTGTCTTTTATACGTATTCAACACATGCTAAACGTACATTCTGTCTTTCATATGTATTAAACATGTGCTAAACATGCATTCGGTCTTTCATGCATATTAAACACGTGCTAAACATACGTTCTGCCTTCCCACATGTCTTTCATCAAACTTAACACAGCTCAGTGCATCGGTGCCTAGATATGAAATTAGTTTCTTGGTCACCATCCCTGATTATTATATATTATACATTATACCAGATTACTCTTTTGAATACAACTATTCTGGGTGCGTCTAGTTCAGTATGTAGTACAAGTACAAAATAGTCAGCATATGGTTTAAATATGAAATAGAATAAAATGAAATATTAAAGTGATCAACATGAAGCAAAACACATGAAATACATGAGACACAGTGGAGAAAGAAGGCGGGGTCACGTGAAATGACCCAGGAAAGCCCTGTGTCCCTGCCCGCGGGTTGAGCCATGTGTTGGTGGGAACACAGAGGGCATGTGGCCAACCAGCAGACCAAACAGCTCCACAGAGACAACACTCACGCTGAGGTCAGGGTCGCGGTCGTCCAGCACAGCAGACAGGCTGGTGCGCAGGCTGTTCCAGGTCTCACAGCTCAGCACGTCAGAGGGAGGGGCACAACACAGCTTCTGGAGGGCTTCCCAACGCACCTGACATTCATGACAATAACAAGGCAGTTAGTCGGGGCTGGTGGTTCCCCACCCACGATGCATTGCACTGTGTCCACGCATGAAGCACCCAGTACATCAAAAGATTTTGCAAAGTAAAGCATTACAACGATGTTGACGCAATCACCGCTATCAACTTTTAGTTTTTACCTCTTTTGGTTGGCTGGAGTCCAGTTGTTCAGCCAAGGCTTGAAGCTGCTCTTGTTTAATGAATGCATAACTCTGACAAGGAAATAAATAAGTTAAGTCGCGAGTATATGGTTGTCGAAAACTAGCTAGTAAAAAATGGGAAGTAAGTACAATACATATAATTGTCACTTTTTTTTTTAGTGTCCCAGTTTCCCGAATAGATAACTACATGAAGACCAGCATTGTTCTAGTGTGTTATCAAGCAAGTCATAAGCTCAAAGAATTGCGTGTGGATCATGAATTGACCTTCATTTGGCCATAAATCAATGAATGTATCCAGACAAAGTACAGGGTGTGACAGGTCAGGGCCAGGTGGTGCTACATATCAAGAAAGAAATGCAACCATTGTTAAAACTAAATACTTAATTCTATTCATAATGGTTAGTGTTAAAGTGAAAAGAGTTTCCTTCATTCAGTCCGACTACGATGTACCCTGCAGGAGAGGCAGAGGTGGCCAACAAGCAGTGGACATTTTACTGTCGGACCCAAGGAGTACAAAAGTGGTACTCCTCAAGAGTATGCTCTATATTATATTATATTGATAATATAATACGCAATGATATACACTCTCTTGTTTGGAGTGACTTTATCATAAGTGACTTTGAATACGAATGCCAAACCGAGGTTGGACATTCAGAATATGATGTGTGTGATGCAAACACATTTCAGAGAGTCACCTTAAAAGGTGCAGTATGTAAGATTCCAGAATTGTAAAGAATGAGCTGAAAAGTGCACAACGAAGCAAGAATTTGAAAATACACAACCCAAAAATGTCCACTCCCTCTCTGATTCTTCCCTCAGACGCCACACCTGACTGCTCCTGACAAGCTGGCTGTCGTCCTGCGTGGTTGACCCGTCGCTTAGGATAAAAGTGTCTGCTCAATGCTTAATGTAAATGTGAATCCCCTTAATGGGATTCATTCAGCTCATTCAAACAAAGTGCCTGTAAACACCACAGGTGTCACGGCTCCCTTTACTTACATGGTTGAAGGAAGAGTCGCTGTCTGAACAGTTGTCATTGAAACGGCCCTCAGATGCTTCAGGGAGGTTTTCCCTGTACGTTTCCTCTTTCCTCAGTTGGTCCTCTTCAAACTTATTGATGAGCGACTCCACCACCAGACTCATGGTGTTCTTCAGAGTCTGCATCATCTGCTTGTATCTGGTAACAAGGAAATGGTCATGTTATTGTGTCGTATAAGCTTGTTAGGGGTGTAGAATGTGACAATTAGGGGTGTAGAATGTGACAATTAGGGGGTGTAGAATGTGACAATTAGGGGTGTAGAATGTGACAAATAGGGGTGTACAACGTGCTAAGTAGGGGTGTACTGGGGGCGCCCCAGTAGCGCACTGGGTAGAGCGTGTACCATTAAGTCTTAGACCAGATAGCAGCGACCCAGGTTTGATTCCTGCCCTAGCCCTTTGCTGCATGTCCTCCCCTCTATCTCCCATACCTTCCTAACTATCTCACTCTCAAAAAAAAATGAAAAATGTAGGGGTCTACTATATGCTAAGTAGGGGTTTAGCACGTTGAACACCCTGTGCAAAATGTTGTTGAATGTGTTAAAAAGGGATGTACAATGTTATTGTGTAACTACATGCGTATTAGGTGGTTACAAATGCATTGGTACATTTGTACACGCCTAATATGCAAATGCATTGGTGCATTGTGATGTTTAGGGGGGAAAGGAAAGCCTCTGCTTCTGTGTCCGGAATAAATTACAAATAAATTGCAATACATTTTTGAATATATCTAAGCAGCATTATTTATATTCTGCTTAAAAAAGGTCTATCCATTGGGCAAATTTGTGTTTCAGAGTTATTTAAATAAACCCATACACATTGTAGCAGTGTCAGAAAAACAAATGTTTCTTCATTGAATGAACTTGCTTCCATGTGAAGATACTAGTTTCATAACCAACCACATAATTCAATATTCAAAGTCATTGCTGTGGTGGTTTAGTGCTGAGCCGGGTTCCTCACTCTGCTGAGTCCCTGGTCCGTCTGGTGACAGCGTGGATGTCGTGAGCGGAGGCTCCAGCGTCTCCTCCGGCCCCGAGCTCCGTCTCTGCCTCCACCACCGCCCCCAGGGATCGGTCCACATGCTGCCGCAGGTACCTGACCAGCTCATAGCTAGAGCGAGGAACACAGTCCGCCAGTAATCATTGATATACAGACGGGGAGACCAGAAGACCATCATAGATTCAATATTTTTAAGGCAGCACATTTTCTGAAATGACAATTTGGTTGGAACTTTGGCTGAGATTCTTAAAAATAAATAATAGTGAATTAAATATATTTACCAGAATACATGATTTTCAGGAAGAAAATAGTTTTTCAAGAGTAAAAAATGGTATGTTATATGGCTTATAGTCGTTGTGTTTACTTTACTGACTTGTGAAACTTTTTGTCGGTCTCCTCCAGGTGAAGAAGGATCTCTTCAGCACATTCGATGGACGGAGCGCCAGATATCCTGTCCTTTGTGCTCTTCAGGAGCTGACGGAGCAGATACTGCAGCTCCGCCTCATCCTCGCTGGAGAACTGGGACATGGTCTAGTCCTGGGCCTGGGAGGAGGGGGACAGGTGAGACACGGTGGGTCTACTGGTCCTGAGAGGTGAGAAACGGTGGGCCTACTGGTCCTGAAATTGAAAGAGTGACAATTGGGGGTCATGGGTACCAGACAGGGTTATTGGTACCAGAGGGGGTTAGCTTACGTGGTTATGGGTCTGTGCCTCTGCGTCTGAGTGCTTTACATCGTAAAGGAGGTGATCAATATCAAGGTTTGGCTAAGGTGATGTCACCATGGTTACCTTTAGAGGAGGTGATCAATATCAAGGTTAACTATGGTGATGTCACCATGGTTACCTTTAGAGGAGGTGATCAATATCAAGGTTTAGCTATGGTGATGTCACCATGGTCACCTTTAGATGAGGTGATCCATATCAAGGTTTAGCTATGGCGATGTCACCATGGTTACCTTTAGAGGAGGTGATGGATCAGAAGGTTTAGCAAGGGTGACGTCATGATGGATGCCTTATCGATAACCCTTTTCTGCTAGGGTGCAGTGTTGCCAGATTGTGCCAGTTTTCCCGTCCTATCTGTCAACCCTGGCTGCAGAGCGCTCCAGCCAGTGATAACCCCTTTCTGCTGACCTGCCGGCACGTGGAGACGGCGTCACATCTACGTCAATACGATGTCGTCACCGTACCTGTTCTTATGATGACGTCATCTGTGTCCTTAAGATAGAGATCCTTCACGGTGGAGAGACGTTGTCGTCCCGACTCGTTTCGTATTGACGGATCCGTCTCCATGGAAACACAGCCTACTCTGCTCCGCCGCGCTGCATTGTGGGTTGTACAGGTCCCGCGTTGGATTCTGGGTAGTACTGAAACACTTAATAAAGTAAAAGAATCAGACGGTGAAAAACGACGAGGTTCACGTAGTTTCCGTAGTCTCGTTATGTTTGTGTTTTATTTTATCAGTATATTTGTACCAGAGGCTCCGCGTGTTGTCGCATGTTTGTGACGTATGTAACTTGCTGTCACGTGACGGTGTTGTAGTTATTCCTGGAGTTACGGGTTCTGTTTGTAGCTGGTTTGTAGTCCTCTCGGGCTGTCAACCGGTCCCTTGCAGTTATTCTTTCCGGCTGCGACATAATCCCGAACGTGTCGTGTTGCGTCTCCCTTACGCAGCTTACCTCCCCTTTGGTAGTCTTTGGTTCAGTTCATCGCCTCATACGTACAGTGTGTTTTAGACATCTGTCTGTCTTTCTATCTGTCTCAGGGTCCGGCTGCGGATAACCTGCGTGACGGCAGCAGCCACAACATGGCAGCGGTGGATAGCTTCTCCCTCCTGTACCGTCAGATGGCCCGGTCCTGTAGCAGCACGGTGGAGACCCTGGCCCTTGTGGGGGCCCTGTACTCGGCCTGCAGGTTGTGCACTGTGTTGCACAGATGCTGCTCTCTGGTCAGGGTCCACTTCCTCCCACGACTCATGCCCTCCAGGAGGACCTTGGCCCAGCGGTTTGGTGCATGGGCAGTCATCCACGGTATGTAACCAAATTCATTTGTATTTGTATAGCCCTTAATCTATACAAATCTATAATCACCCCCCATCAGGGGCGTCATGGGTGCCAAAATTGGCATTCATACATACATACATACATACATACATACATACATACATACATACATACATTTACATGCATGCATGTATGCATGCATACATACATACACAACATACATGCATACATACATACACAACATACATACATGCATGCATGCATGCATGCATACATACATACATACATACATACATACATACATACATACATACATACATACATTTACATGCATGCATGTATGCATGCATACATACATACATACACAACATACATGCATACATACATACACAACATACATGCATACATACATACAAACAAACAAACACACAAACACACACACAAACACACACACACACACACACACACACACACACACACACACACACACACACACACACACACACACACACACACACACACACACACACACACACACACACACACACACACACACACACACACATACATACATACATACATACATACATACATACATACATACATACAAAATATTCTTAATTGGAGATGGGGTGCTGGCCAGTTAACCATAAGGAGAGTCCAGGCATCCAGTTGCAGTCACGCAATACACTCTTCCTCTCACTTATAAATGCCAGATTCTGAAAACTATTGTTGCATGGTGTGATGCATTCCTCTGGCCCCAGGTGCAGCAGATGACACGGCCCACGCCTATGCGGAGGAACTGGCCAGGCAGGGCATGAGCCTTGTCTTTGTCAGTCGTGATGGCACCATGAGTACAGACCTATCAAAGGCTCTCTCCTTACGCCATGGAGTAGAAGTGACTCTGGTTGAAGCTGACCTGGCTCTCGGCGACACAGCCATCCAGTCCCTCAGAGAGGCTCTGGGGGATAAAGACGTGGGCATATTGGTGAACTGTGGGGCCAGGTCTCTGGAGGAGCCCATCCCCCTGACAGAGGCGTCGGAGCAGGGACTGCTGGAGCTGGTGAACAGGGCCGTGCTGGCTGCTGCCCTTATGACCAGACTGGTGCTGCCCGGGATGGTGGAGCAGGGACGCGGTGCGCTGGTCCATTTGTGTTCTGGTGCAGGCAGTCGATCCTCCGGTGCAGCACTGTACGCCTCACAGGTGAGTTAACAGAGGGACGGAGAAGATGGCTTCACTGTACCCATCATAATCCCATCCATGGCCCCCAGATGCTGTATAACATTAGTCTGGCTATTGCCAGACCAAGCCAATCGTAGATTGCACATTAGTCTGGGGAAGCTGCCGTCATTTTCTTCAGCACAGGAGGCGTGATCAACGGGCCTAGTTCAACTGACTCTGTTCGCGATTGGCTGCTTGCCATCGCTTCCCTGTCGTCATTGTGTTAAACCAGCCAATAGCGCGCCAAGGGAAAAAGCCAGCTTGGTGATTGGCTCCCGCAAAAACGTATCGGAAGCAGAAAGAAATGTATTGCTCTTCTCCAGACCCTTGTGCAGGGTGACCTCAATTCTCTGGAAGAATGGGCGGGGCTACCCAGGCTAGTATAACATGGCTTCCTATAAGCTCTTCTTTATTTGTATCTATTGGAACCTTTAACATGGTGTTCAAATCCACACGATGACTCACATGCTTTTCCCTCTGTTCCTCCGACTTGTGTAGGGATTCCTGGAAAGGTTTACCAATGCTCTTCACCTAGAATACGGCAGACGAGGAGTTTTCCTTCAAACTCTGACTCCACTCCAGGTAGTCATCCGCTCCTAGCAGCCTGTGGACACATGTACCATCCTCAAACATCTGGAGAAGATGCCAGCCAACCGTCTTACAATGTTTTCATTTTATTATTTGTTATTTATTTAGCCTTTTATTTATTCAGGGAAGGCCATTGAGAGCAGGCTCTCTTTTTTGATGACTCCCTGATTATAACTAAATAAAAAAGAAATGCAAATGTACAATGGATAAATACAGGTCAAACAACCAGAAGAACATTTCAGTGCATATAAATAATACAATGAGACAATTAAGAAAGATATTTAAAACAGGAGCAATCCTTATTTAATGCAACTTCAATCATCCCTTTGAACGTCTCAATTGAGACAAGTCATAACGTTTGGCTTTAGATGCCATCTTGAGGTCAAATTAGCTGATGGTTCAAACGTTGTCATCACCACCATGCGTGCACCCTGATGAACCACGCTCCATCAGGGTGCACGCCCCCTGATGAACCACGCTCCATCAGCGTGCTTGCCCCCTGATGAACCACGCTCCATCAGGGTGCATGCCCCCTGATCAACCACGCTCCATCAGGGTGCACGCCCCCTGATGAACCACACTCCATCAGCGTGCACGCCCCCTGATGAACCACACTCCATCACCAACAGGTGTGAGTCCACAGGCAGGTGATATGGGAAGGGGTGCCGTTCTCCCTGCAGTGAGAACACCTTCATGCCTTGTTCTCTTATCTCAGGTGCGTTCCAGAGGAGGAGAAGCCTCCTCAGTGCTGGACCTGGGGGCCTGGCTGGTCCCTGAAGCAAAGGTGTACGCCCGCCATGCCATCTCCACCTTGGGTGTGGCCCACCACACCACAGGCTACTGGCCCCACACGCTGCAGGTAGGCAGCAGAGAGAGGACTCCCCGGATCACAATAATAAGGATGCCTTTCGGATAACCATTTTATGTGATTGTCTTCTGATAACATCTGCATCAACCGACCGTCTAAATCTGCAAAGAATAACCATACATAACTGTATAATATAAACTGTATGTCATCATAGTAGTCATCATAGTGGACAAGGGGATGCAGCATCTTAATTGATGTAAAGAACCACCATATCATAGATTCTGTTTAACATATTGTGCATCATATGAGATGCAAAGAACCATAGCATATATCCTGTGTAATCACAGTTGTATAAGCTAGTGGACAATGGGATGAACATAGGCCACAGTTTAACAACAATGCATGTCATTTCTTCGATCTCTTTGTTGTGTATTCAACTCAATTTTTTCTTCTTTTTCAGCATGGAGTCATGAGTTACATCCCAGAGTGGATTTGGTCGCTGGCATCTCAGTTTCTCTGATTGGTTCAACATCCTTTACTTTTTTGCTTTTGCCATCCGTCCTTCCTCCTGATTGAACAATGGATATACGATTTTCAGATGACTATTTCTTTCAGAACATTATTTGAATAATGGAGACCAATAAGTTCATTGGCCTGATGGACAATATATGTTAATGGAAACAATATATCAGATATTCTTGGGACGTGACAATTTTCTATGGTCTGTGGATGTGACCCAACTTTCTTCCATATACTCGCACTGTGAAGGGGCCATGAAGTGTATTTAAATACGGATTTGCACCACAGAATTCAACCCTTTAGCCATTCCTTTGTGGGTTACCCTTCCAATGTCTCCTTGGTGTTAGCAGTGTGTCTATAGCACACAGCACTACTCAAATGTTGCACCACAGCTCAAGACAATACATAAACACAATTCTTTGGATATCAGCACGCACCAAGGTTTCTTGGCCTCCAAGGGGGACTTGAGATAGTATTCAAATATAGACATGTTGGTCAAAAAACCTTGAAATACAATATTTACTCTAAATGCCTCTGTGTGCGTCTGAAGCTTTCAGAATTCTCTCACCAATGCTTGGGGAGATTTTGATACAAGCACAATCTCACCTCCCAAAAGCTAAGTTTTATTGGGTGAAATTTTAAACATGAAAACAAAAATGTTTGATTTTTACCTTCCATTTGTATAGTAGTGATTTATTATTTCCATCCGTTTTTTTTTTTTGGATCTCTGTTTCCGTAAATCACGTAAGACTGGAAGTAAGTGACACTTTTCCTGGCCTTTCCTGCTGTCTGGAGCTTCCTCCATGAGATGTGGGCTTGCATAAGGCTGCTGGAGCGTTATTCTCCTCAGTGTAAATCATTGACTGCAGCCATAGCAGCTGGGCTGGGAGCCCACAGTTTCAGAGAGAGCGTTCCAGACACCTAGAGCCTCCCTGAATGGCCACAAGAAAGCCTAAACATCCAGCCCTATCGCAACCATGGGATCATGATGGGTGCACTGTGGGTGGAAATGCGCAAAGACTTACCTCGGTGTGTGAATAGACCTGAATAGTGTGTCGGGGTAGGGAGGGCACAAAGTGGTCCCAGCCCCTTCCCCCAATGAAGCCCAACCAACACAAGTAGATTAAATACACAAGTAGGTGCAGTACCCTACAACGACAGACCAACATGTTGGAAAAGCAACTATATATATGTTTATATATGTTTGTTTTGAAGATATTTTTATAAAGGTTTTTGCAAAACCATTTCAGTTTTTTGTTCAACATTTAGATCACTCAGAGACAGAGGTGGTAGACAATGATACACAGCGCTGTGGAATTAACTTCTCTATATTAAACTATGAACACATGAATCCAAACAGAGACATGGGCCTTGTGTTTGGACCTGCTGCGTGCTGTTCCTATCATACCCTGTCCCTTGGATTGTTATTGCGTGTGGAAGGACAGAGACGGTGTCCTTCCAGATAAGATGCCAGGCTAGGGGGCTCCAGATGCTGCACTTCATACTGCTCCAACTTTCCCTTACAGACACTTTGTTTTTCCTCTAGTGGGTGATTTATTGGTAAGTGGACAACAATATATAATTACTTTATGATGAATAATGCACTTAAAACAGCTCAGTAGTAGGCTACCGTCATAAATGAACTGTTTAAGAAATGCTGGTATTCAAATTGATGGTTCAAAGAGCCGAACCGCCATACCAACAATGACTTGACCAAGCCATGGTTAGAACATACCGAATGGAAATGTCCTCAAAGACATACATCCATAATCATTTGATTCAATTATTAATTTATCCTTCTTAATATGGTTTATATTCTATACTTTATTTATTAAGTCCTTGTTTGTATTTGCGACTATTCACTCTCGTCATTCAGGTTGTTGCATCCATGGTCTTTGGCGATATGAGAGATGACTTAATTACATTATCACCTAACAGGATCGTCACCTACTGATATAATGTCATCTACAGATATACTGTAATGTCACCTACAGATAGAATATCACCTACTGATATAATGTCACGTACAGATAGAATGTCACCTACTGATATAATGTCACCTACAGATATACTGTAATGTCACCTACTGATATAATGCCACCTACAGATATACTGTAATGTCACCTACTGATATAATGTCATCTACAGATATACTGTAATGTCACCTACAGATAGAATATCACCTACTGATATAATGTCACGTACAGATAGAATATCACCTACTGATATAATGTCACCTACAGATATATTGTAATGTCACCTACAGATAGAATATCACCTACTGATATAATGTCACAGATAGAATATCACCTACTGATATAATGTCATGTACTGTTATAATGTCACCTACTGATATAAGTGTAAGAAATGGAGATCAGCAATCAATCAGTAATCAGTCAGTAATAAATTAACAATCAATTGTTTGAAATAGGATTTGATTGTAGTCATGGAGGCTTAGTCTCTTCTTAACTACACCCGTATACTTAAGTGAACCGAACCACCGCACTAAGTTTCTATGTTTAGTTGTTTAGTTGAGTCAAACAAGGCCAACTCCTTGGTTCCATCATGGCCACTGGTCCATGAGGTTTGGACGAGCCGTCTCAGAGTGCTCGCTGTAACTGAGAGATAATCTCCAGCAGCCTGACCCCTATGCCTGAGGCCTTGAGTCGGATTGCTTGTTGCAATTATTAATTCATTGAATCCTACATCCAATGGCAGTTTTTTATAGTTGTTACATTTCAGCTTTACCTTGTAAGATTTTCATTACATTTGATGTTATTATGGACAATGCATTATTTACTTCTTCTTCCTAATGACAAATTGACTTACCTTTAACACAATAACCTTCAACAGATAATGCAATGGCCCTTTCCAATTGTTGACCTTTTTGCTGTATAAAAGCAGCCCTTTACTAACTAATCTATTCACTGCCAAAGCGGCTTGACTTCAGTGTTGCCATGAAAGCAGCAGTAACCTTATTGGTGTGTGCTGTGAGCAGTCAGGCCAACTGGCGCCGGCTATGGGTGAATGGGACCTGTTAAGTCGCCTGCTGGACCAGGTCCAGACCCACTCCACCGTCATCGGCAAGGTGTGGCTCACTGTGCTGTTCGTGTTCCGCATCCTGGTGCTGAGCACTGCCACAGAGAAGGTCTGCCTGCACGCATTCACACATACACTCGCACACACACACACACACACACTCACACACATGACCACACATGCATGGACACACACACAGATAGGCACGCACACACTTACATACACACACACAACCACACATGAACACAAACACGCACGCACATAAACGCTCACACAAACAGAGGCACGCACCTATACACACGCATACAAACAATCAGATGCTCGCACACACACGGCCACAAACACATGCAGACGGACACATACATGCACACACTAACACACACATACATATACAAGCAAGCACGCACAAGGACACCAACACATTCATTAATATAAGTCAATATAATCCAATAAATGATATAATATCATATAATGTAGTGGGAGGCTACGACAGCTAAGCTGCAGAAAGGACAGATTTAAGAATACTTTTTTACCTACTAGAATTGCACTTTATAATAACTCCCATTTTTAGTAAGGACAAGAATATTCACTTAAACTTTAGCTTGAGCTGCTTATATCTATCAAACTTATATATACTTATATATGCTTATATATATATCTGTATTTTTGATTTTATTTTTTTTGCACCTGTTTATTGCACACCTGTTCATTTGCACACCTGTATATTTGCACACATTTTGTACTGTTATCTCTGAGTAATAGCTACTTATACTTATACTTATCCACATGGACCATCCATTCCATTTTTTCTATCCTAGGCTAGGTATTGTGGGCTCATGCTTTTGTTTAGATGTGGTCTGTGTCCACCAGGTGTGGGGTGATGAGCAGTCCGACTTTGTGTGCAACACCAACCAGCCGGGGTGTAAGAACGTGTGCTACGACCACGCCTTCCCCATATCACACGTCCGCTTCTGGGTGCTGCAGATCATCTCGGTGGCCACGCCCACCCTGTTGTACCTGGGCCACGTCCTCCACGTCATCCACGCCGAGGGCAAGGCGAGTCCCGGGTGACGCACGTCTTCAGCACGTCTGGTGGACTCACTAACCTCATTCTGAGGCACCCAGCGTCCAAGCTCCGACCCCTTCCTTGTTTTCTCCTCCAGTAAAGATGGGAACTAAGCCTTCTAGAAATCCCTTGTGGAGGGATTAGCTTGATAGCTTAGCAAGGTTTAACAAGGCCTAATGAACAAGGTTTAACAAGGCCTAATGATCAAGGCTTAACAAGGCCTAATGAACAAGGCTTAACAAAGCCTAATGAACAAGGCTTAACAAGGCCTAATGAACAAGGCTTAACAAGGCCTAATGATCAAGGCTTAACAAGGCCTAATGAACAAGGCTTAACAAGGCCTAATGAACAAGGCTTAACAAGGATCAATGAACAAGGCTTAACAAGGATCAATGAACAAGGCTTAGTAAGGCTTAATGAACAAGGCTTAACAAGGCCTAATAAACAAGGCTTAAGAAGGCTTAATGAAAAGGCTTAAAAAGGCTTAATGAACAAGGCTAAATGAACAAAGCTAGGCTTAACGCGCCTCAACAAACAGCTAGACATGTTGCACAGAACAAGTTTACAATGTACAAAAAAAAAAAGATTTAAAGAGAACAACAGCCTCACTACCCTAAGCCTTGTTAGGACGTTCTGACCGAGGTGATGTGTTCTCTTCATATAATTGTGTTTTGCTTTCCTGGGGAACATGTGGGGTTTCCAGCTGTGTGTTTAGGCACACAAGGCATGGGGGCCTTGTTAAGCAGAGTGTTTCAGAACCTCCTTTGTGAAGGGATTTACAGTCCACTTGGTTTCTGTTTGTTAGGGACTCAAAGCCTCGTCAAACAGAAGATGAATCACAATAAAGAAACAAGAAAGGGTGGCAAGATACACCAGAACATCTTTCATCTAACAGAAAAACATGGATAGAATGGGGCATCAGTGGTTCAGGAGGTAGAGCGGGTTGACTGGTAACCGGAAGGTTGCTAGTTATATACCCGGCTCCTAGAGTGTCGAGCTGTCCCTGAGCAAGGCACCTCACCCTGACTGCTCCCGACGAGCCGGCTGTCGCCCTGCGTGGTTGGCTCCGCCGTCGGGGTGTGAATGTGTGTATGAACCGTTGTAAGTTGCTTTGGATAAAAGTGTCTGAATGTAAATGGAATGAATAGAATAATTGTCTCCACAGGTGAGACTGAAGATCCAGAGGCAGGCGGAGCTGGACGACGACGCCCACCTGTTCCTGAGGAAGGGCTACAAGGTCCCCAAGTACAGCCACAGCAACGGCAAGATCAACCTGCGGGGGAGCATCCTGCGCAGCTACCTGCTCAACCTGGTGGCCAAGATCCTGTTGGAGCTGGGCTTCATCCTGGGCCAGTACTTCCTGTACGGCTTCACACTGCAGGCCCGCTACGTCTGCAGCATGTCCCCCTGCCCGCACAAGGTGGACTGCTTCCTCTCCAGACCCACGGAGAAGTCCATGTTCATCTGGTTCATGCTGGTGGTGGCATGCGTGTCGCTCCTCCTCAGCATCGTGGAGCTGCTTCATCTGTGTGTGAAAGCGGCCGGCGAGTGCATAGCTCGGAGGCAAGACTACACCGTCACCCCTGTCACCCCGCCGCTCACGGAGAGGAAGGCCTTCAAGAACCGAGAGCAGATGATCCAGGACCATTACAACCTGGAGTGCCAGGAGAGCCGGGGGGCCGGCATGGCCAAGGGGGGTGTGGGGGCGGGGCTGAATGGCGTGGCTAAAGGGTCATGGTCTGAGGACAACAATACGGGGGAAGTCCACATTTAGAAGCTTGTGGAGGTCAATAAATAACAGCACTGTTTGCTGGTGTCATTCTCTGGTCGTTTTTCGGTCCCTAATGGTATTGTCAGATTACTCTTTTAGTCTCAGGATGCTGTTTGATGGAGAGAGTTAAGGGATGACCTGTCCTAATCTGGTAACTTATTGGTTAATGCTTTGCCCGAATATTGGTTATTGTTTGCCAGGTATCAAAATATATAAGTCAATGTTTTGCACATCTGTGTGTATATCATAACCTACTGGCTGATATACTGTAGATCAATATACTGTAGGTCTTACAGACTTTTGATTTTCATATCTGTAGTCTATACACATTACAAAAATAAATGTGATTTATTGGTTTCTTTGGCTATTATTTATATTGTCTACAATTGAAAAATGCTGACACTCCTTTAAATGGCTCGCGGTGCCCATGAGTAGTGACCATGTAAGGATTCAATTCTCTACATAACATTATCATGGTATGGGGTTCAAGGTCCCTGCCATTAACACCACCACATGTGTATATATATAAGTATGTTGTACTTTCGTTTGAAGAAACACGCTGATAAAGGGATTTTTTGATACAAAGCTCAAAACTCAATTCAAGACCACTTGCTACACCATTTAGTATCTAGAAATGCAATGTCATCCAATGGAATGACCAAATAATCATGCTTCATGCTATGACCATTTTAGAATAGTAAATATTAAATTGGATTTAATATTGATTACAATGAGATAAATGTGAAGCTGAGAATAAAAAGGTGTGGACGTTGGAGAGGTTAAAGTAAGCGTTCTGTTATAATTAACACCTGTCAATAATTACTTTCCTGTGTTTCCGCAAACTCTTGTCTGAGTTTGCCGCTGATTTGCTGATTTGGTGAATGTGAGCACCTGACAGGCGCCCAGATGTGTGTTGCAACGCACTCCCCGGCTTAACCACCAAACTCCAAGGTCCACCTCAGTTAGCTGTGTGTTCCTGGCACAGCGCGGCCACACTTGTTCCACTGCTGCCGGTAAGACAGCTCTTCTGCTCTTCCTTACACTAATCTAATGATAGGCTTTGATCACGTTTGGATAACGAATAACAACATTCACATGTTTTATTTTCTGTTTGGATTATTCAATTAATGTTAAATAGCTGATATTACCATCATACATTATCAAATTGTATTTTTTTCATATATATATATATATACATTTCTTTATAAAGATATATATATAGATAGATATAGTAAACCTATATAATTCATAAGTTTAATCATGAGCGATATAATGTTTCATAAATTTAACAAACCGTGAAGTGATTCACTAGTTATTCATGACCAATGGATAACAACTCAAGGACATTGGCTGTACTTTATAATGTACGTAATAGTTGACTTGCTGCCACTATTTCATGGAGGGTATAAAGTAATTTGTTTTAGGGGCAATCTGAACTGAATATAGTAATATAGTAAGTATTAAGGTGCCATTTCTTTTTTTTTTTTTTAAAGTAAAAAGGTAAAAAAAAAAAAAATAGGTTTGGACTGATTCCGAAAGACAAATACATTATTTTAAGTGAACGATTAATTGCTTATTGTTTAGCCTGTTCTATAACATGTTCAAAATAAAAGTACTTAAATGAGAAGATTATTTTGATTAATTTTGGATACTCTCAAGCGCTGTTTTTTCCTCATATCCCTCTTAACAGAGAGCAATAACTACCTCTCCTACAACATGGGTGATTGGGGCTTTCTATCCTCCCTGCTGGACAAGGTCCAGTCCCACTCCACGGTTATCGGGAAGGTCTGGATGAGCGTGCTGTTCCTGTTCCGGATCATGGTGCTGGGGGCCGGGGCGGAGAGCGTCTGGGGCGACGAGCAGTCGGGTTTCCTCTGCAACACTCAGCAGCCCGGCTGCGAGAACGTGTGCTACGACTGGACCTTCCCCATCTCACACATCCGCTTCTGGGTGCTGCAGATCATCTTCGTGTCCACGCCAACGCTCATCTACCTGGGCCACGTCATGCATGTCACCCACAAGGAGAACAAGATTAGGGAGAAGCTGGCCAGCCCCGGGTGCAGCAGCTTGCAGAAGCTCCCCAAGTACACCAATGAGAAGGGTAAGGTGAAGATCAAGGGCAACCTTCTGGGGAGCTACCTCACCCAGCTGGGCGCCAAGATCATCATCGAGGCCGCCTTCATCCTGGGCCAGTACTATCTGTACGGCTTCATCATGGTCCCCATGTTCCCCTGCTCCAAGAAACCCTGTCCCTTCACCGTGGAGTGCTACATGTCCCGGCCCACCGAGAAGACCATCTTCATCATCTTCATGCTGGTGGTGTCCTGCGTGTCCCTGCTGCTCAACGTGCTGGAGGTCTTCTACCTGCTGGTGAGCAGGAGCAGATGTTCCCCCAGGAAGCGCTCGCACATGATCACGTCCGCTCAGCACCCGGCACAGCTCTCAGGCCCCATGTGGCCCACGGCAGAAGACGCCCGGCGGCAGAACAAGATGAACATGGACTTTGAGAGCGGCCAGAGTACTGCTGGGAGCCTCAACGGGGCCAAGGAAGAGAAACAGCTTCTGAGCGGTCACTAGATCACCAAGCAGCATTTGTTGGTTCAATTGTATTTATTAGTGCAAATCTTGAAGGTCGAAGTGGCCTTCTCTTGTTCACAGCAAAGACAGAATGTAACGTGTTTTCAAGTAATAAAATATAAAATGCTCAAGAACACCTTGGTAAAATGTTGCATTGTGGTTTTGGACGGTGTTGAGATGTTGTGACATGAACTGTTTTGCTAGGTTGTTATTCCAGTATTTTCTACTGGTGCATAATTGGGATTTTAATGTAGCTATATATGTACAGTATCTGTATATGTATATATATATAGCTTAGGTATGGTATATATAATATTTTAACTAACCCGATGTTTATGTGACGGAACCTTTCAGTTGAGATGTTACAGATTTATTTTCTTATAAGGAATTCTTTAATATGTTTTCTTTATGGAACATTTAATGATGACAGCTATCTCTATGTATTGTCAAATCCTGATATGTCTTTAAATGAATAAAGTTTCCTGGGGAAAAAGATTCTGTGTTCCACATGTTTTTAAATAATCCAACAGATTTGTGGTAGATGATAAACCACAGTTAAATTGAACCAGAAGTACAAGTAGTTTATTATAGTGTTGAATATAATCTCTATGTGTGACTCATCCTTAGTTGCACAAACATAATATGAAGGTGGTAAGTAGTACTTTATTGATCCATGTATACATTTATTTCACAAGGAACAATCCAATGATGAATTAAAGGAAACATAGAAAATAAATAAATATTATAGAGAGAGAGAGAGAGAGAGAGAGAGAGAGAGAGAGAGAGAGAGAGAGAGAGAGAGAGAGAATAGTTTAAAACAAATAAATAATTAAAACATTAAAACAATAATTTTCCACATTTACCAAGAAATTGCAATGTGGTCAACTAACTTGTATGTTCATGTAAACAGACCAGTATTCATTTGTTTTTACCTGACATGTTTCGACTACTTCCTGCAGTCTTCTACATGAATGAATGAATGAATACTAGTCTGTTAAACCTATAAACCTTTTTGAGGTGCAATGTGATCAATGTTTATCTCATCGTACATCTACTGAACAATTCATATTTTTATGACCAACCAAATATTCTACTAACCAGTAATTTACTAAAGGACGAGCGCACCCTATCATTTTCTCTGCCAATCATTAACCTTCACAATCATCAGGGCTTAGCCCTCAAATGTATTTGCTCCAGATTTATCATTTCTAGATCCCATGACAACGTAACAGTATTGTGAAACTCTAAAGTTAAAGTTCAGTGGGCTGTAGGACACACAGCATCTGTAGCTTCACGGCCAGGAGCTTGCGGTCATTTTACCACCGGACTTCAAAAATAAGGTTAGTGTTTGTCTTTGTTTGGAATTTTTGCCTTAATCACGGAATAGTATCTTAATACATCTGAGCATGTTTCTACATGAGCTAGTGATTCTAGACTTGACACTGAAGAGCTGTTTGTTCCTCCTGTCCTGGAGGGTATTTCCTTTCATTAGTTAAGGGATTCTCTTAAACAAGTGCAAATGCCAATTACAAATTTTGTATTTATTGAAATATGTTTGGAAGCAAAAGTTTAAAGTTGAATTATTGCCCTTTTTTTTTTAACATATCTTATATCACAGTATTCTCATGCATCAGTCTGATTAAAAGTAACACAACCCTGGATTTGGATCATTGTTTTAGGTGTGTAGGGTATTAGCTTTGGAATTGTGTGATTCATGTTGCTTGGTCATTCAATTAGGAAATAATAATAATACATAACTAGGGTTTTTATGAAGTGTCATCTACGAAAATGTTTTGGTTATTAATCTTAATTAAATGGAATTCTGCGGATGGAATTGCTTCTGTCTTTTTAATTTAGCTTTCTGTATTTGTCCCTATGCAAAGTGTATCATTTAATTTATAGTCAATAGTAAGCACAACATATTTTCTTTTTAACTGAAACATTGTTGTCCAGTCCAGCACTACAGAACATCAATTCACAATCGTTCTGTTATATCGAAAAACACCACTGATGGATGAATTGATGAACTGAATGTCTTATTTTTCAGAGAGAATGGGTGACTGGGGTTTCCTAGCGTCTCTCCTTGACAAGGTCCAGTCCCACTCCACGGTCATCGGGAAGGTCTGGCTCACAGTGCTCTTCATTTTCCGGATCATGATCCTCGGGGCCGGAGCAGAAAAGGTCAATGGATGTTGCTGTTGTGGTTTAAAATGATTTTGAATACCTTCATTCTAAATGCATTGACAGTGATGTGATGCTATGGGGTACGCATTAAAACAAAATCTGTCCTAAATCACAGGTGTGGGGTGATGAGCAATCCAACATGATCTGTAACACCAAGCAGCCAGGCTGTAAGAACGTGTGCTACGACCACGCCTTCCCCATCTCCCACATTCGCTTCTGGGTGCTGCAGATCATCTTCGTGTCGGCCCCCACACTGGTGTACCTCGCGCACGTCCTCCACGTTATCCACAAGGAGAACAAGCTGAGGGAGCGCATGCAGAGCAGCGAGCTGACCAAGAACCCAAAATACTCGGACGACAAAGGTCACGTCAAGATCAAAGGGGACCTTCTGGGCAGCTACCTGACCACCATCTTCTTCCGGATCCTTCTCGAGGTGGCGTTCATCGTAGGGCAGTACTATCTGTACGGCTTCGTCATGGACCCCAGAGTGGTGTGCTCCAGGGCACCCTGTCCCTTCACTGTGGAGTGCTACATGTCCCGGCCCACCGAGAAGACCATCTTCATCATCTTCATGCTGGTGGTGTCCTGCGTGTCCCTGCTGCTCAACGTGCTGGAGGTCTTCTACCTGCTGTGCAGAGGCAGGTTCTCCAAGAGACGGCACGTGGCCCCCTTTACCATGCCCAGCCACTCGGCTCTCCTGGAGATGAAGTAGGGTCCTCAGGCCACCATGCCGTTCTAATGTGGGGATCATGGATGGACCCGTAGAGGACACTCCACCTGCTGGGAGGTCCTCACACCTTACAACACATTGTACCGGGCAGGTCACTACATTTACATTAAGGGAGTTTAGCAGACGCTTTTATCCAAAGAGACTTACAATTGTACTTACAAATGTACTTACAAGTACATTTCTCAGAGAAGGAGAAAGCACAATATATCTCTGTCGATACCGTAAGGGTGTTTATAGAACCAAGTGCCAAGCACTTACAATTGTTAGGTTGATCCATTCCCCATACACAACAAAAATAGCTAGAATACAATGCTACACAACTAAGTACTATAACTAAGGACGACATATAATGTCAGGTCATAGAGAAACCTGGTTATTTGATACTTGATATTAAGTACACAAACCTTGAGAACACTATATGTTTATACTACATGGAAACTTTGATGATACTTTCTTCCAAAACGTGACTTTGTTTAATATAAGAGGCGGGTCTGAATGTCTTTTTTAAGGATGTTATAAGTCTAGTATACTACCATGTATTACTATAGGTTCTAGTATAATTGCTATAACTAAATGCTCAATATTATTTTTTTATCTATTTAAATAATAATATTTATGCATTAAGCACTTTAGTTTACCTTGTCCGAGACCTATAGAGGCTACCACCGATGAAGGATTTGTATGGTGCATCTATCAAGTATGATGCAATATCTCTATCCATCAATCATGTTATTAGTCATGTTCTACCTATCCTATTTATTGTCTTATCATTTCCCAGTCGTTCTTATTCCAGATGAGTTTCCTGTGTTAGTCCTTTATTGGCCTCTGGACAGGGTCTGTGAGGGAATGAGTTAATGCCACGACTCTTTGGGCCAAGTCTCTTCTGTGTTGCATTGTGGAGACATTTCGGCTTTCTTGTTCAATGACGTCGCCCAACAACTGTAACATCAAATTATTTTCTTTGTGTTTTATCTTTGCGAATCTAGCAAAATATGAGGTTTAAGGAAACGCACACTTATTAAATGTTGAACATCGAAAAATGTTAATAAAACAATACAATTGAGTGAAACCGTTTGCATTTTTTAAAATATTTTTGTTGTTATATCTCACCACATAGTTTCATCAAATAAATCCCAGCAATCAGTGTATGTCCTGACACATTGTATGTCGTCCTTAGTTGTAAGTCCTCCTTACCTATACGCAGCGGTCGAGTTGTAAAAAAAAGCCAGGGGGGATGGTGGATTTTAACATTTGTGCTGATAACAGCACATATGGTGGGAGACCAACGGTGTGATAATTATTATTATTATTATTATTATTATTATTATTATTATTATTATTATTATTATTATATTATTATATATTTTATCCCCAAAAAAGCAGCTCATCGGATGCATCACACAATTCGAGGCATGCATCACTTTTAAGGATTTTAAAAACTGATTCTTATTTTTTTTTTTTCAAAAATGCATTCGGCAGAGAAGGGAGACTAGCGTTGCTCACGGGTTGGAATGAAAGGGAGAAAAGGGGACAGAGTTGTCTGCGGAAGCGATGTCTGAGATGCGGAGACAGCTTCACGCTACCAGTGTCTGTCTCGTACGGTATGAAATGAGAGCTCTCGAAGGCACAGTGTTGCTGTCAAATCTGTCCCCGGGAAAAGTAACGTTGCGCCGAATTGAAAAAGAAAACCACTATAATGAAATAGCGGTAATATTTCCACATTAATTGATAAAATAACAGGGGATGGGAAGGGGGGATGGCTGTTTCAGAAGGGGGATGATTTTGATCATTTTAATTCCAAAGGGGGATGCCATCCCCCCTCATCCCCCCTCAACTCGAGTGCTGCCTATACGTTTATACTAGCCTACATGGAAATTTGATGATGCTTCCTTCCAAAACGTGACTTTGGTTTATATAAGGGGCGGGTCTGAGTGTCGGTATGGTCCCACATTTTCTAGCAAGAAATAATATGCACCCCCCCCAATAAACACCCCCCAAAAAGTTTTTGGGGGTTATTCTTTTGGCTTATAACATCCTTAAAAGGTTTTTTAAGGATGTTATAAGTCTAGTATACTGCCATGTATTAGGTAGCCTACTATGGGTTCTATGTATAATTGCTATAGCTAAATGCTCAATATTATTTTTTAATCTATTTAAATAATAATATTTATGCATTAAGCACTATAGTTTACTTTGTCCGAGACCTTTAGAGGCTACCACTGAAGGATCTTTATGGTGCATCTATCAAGTATGATGCAAGATCTCTACCCATTAGTCATGTTATTAGTCATGTTCTGATTATCCTATGGTCTTGGCCTCTGGACGGGGTCTGTGAGGGACTGAGTTAATGCCACGACTCTTTGGGCCGAGTCTTCTGTGTTGCATTTTGGAGACATTTCTGCTTTCTTGTTCAATGACGTCGCCCAACAACCGCAACAACCCTTTTCTTTGGGTATTTCTTTGTGTTTTATCTTTGCGAATCATAGCAAAATATGAGGTTTAAGGAAACGCACCCTTGAACACTTTAAATGTTGAACATCGATTTTTTTAAATAAAACCATACAATTGATTGAAACTGTTTGTATAGTTTTGATATTTTCTTTATTATATCTCACCACGTAGTTTCAACAAATAAATCCCAGCAATCTCGTGATAGACACAGCTGAATAACGGACCTGGCTTTCTCCTGTCTATCCAACAGTGTGGTCAAGCGGGTTGGTAGCGATGACAATGTTTCATGTGATTTGTTACTCATGAAGTAGAAGGCATACAGAGAAAAATCGTTCGATCAGATACGATGAAACAGTGACACCTAGGGCTATTTACCCATTCATTCAAAACATATATAAAAAATGTATCGATGTATAAACAACAATCTCTGTAAATTCCTAAGAGTAGGCTATATACTGGGGCACAATTATTATTTAAGTGTAGTACAAATAGGATTAAAAGTATAATCTGCTCATATCTAACGTAAAAAGCGTTAAAACAATGGGAGTAGGAGTCCACCTTGTGGTTGACCATTCCTGGCAGGCATATACACCTCATCACCACTCCCAAGCTCAATCGTTTAGGTATTTGAAGTATTGTTGTAACGTTTTTTGTTTTTCATAAACAATGGACATAGAAACCCTTACAATGTAAATTTTGAATGATTAAATAACTTTCCAATTATTAGTATATAATGTAGTTTTCCCTGCATGGGAGCTAGCACATTGTGGATTCTGCCTTGGGCCGGTGTTTCACTGGACCCAGGTTGTATATCTCAGTGGAGATGGTGGAGGTGGAGGCCCTTCTCTTCCTGGCTCCCAGTGACAAACACATCAAGTAGATCAGCTCTACCACACTAAGCACCAAAGAAATCCCGGACACCACCAGCATGAACACGATGAAGATGCTCTTCTCTGTGGGCCGCGGTATGAAGCACGCCACGATCTCCCTGCAGGGGTACTCGTTATATAGGATCTTAGTGGGCATGAAGATGAAGCCGTAGATGTAGTACTGGCCCACCATGAAGGCCACCTCCAGAATGATCTTCACCACCAGCTGGCTCATGTAGCTGAACAGCAGAGAACCCTTGATCTGGACCGCGCCGTGTTCGTCTGAGTACTTTGGAGTCCTGGGCAGGCCCTTTTTGTTTAACTTCTCGCCCAGCCTCCTCCTCAGCTTGTCCTCCTTGCGGATGACCAGCAGGACGTGACCCAGGTAGATGAGTGTGGGCAGAGACACAAAGAGGATCTGCAGGACCCAGAAGCGCCGATGGGACAGGGGGAAGGCGTAGTCGTAGCAGGCGTTCTTGCAGCCAGGAGAGTTAGTGTTGCAGTTCATGCTGGCCTGTTCATCTCCCCAGACGCTGTCTAAACCAGCAGCCAGGATGAAGAGCCGGAAGAGGAAGAGGACGCTCATCCATACCTTCCCCACCACTGTGGAGTGAGACTGCACCTTCTTCAGCAAGGAGGCCAGGAAAGACCAGTCCCCCATGGTGATCTGTGCCTGGAGAAACAAGAGGAACCTTTGAAGTCATGGCACATTGTCTTTGTCCCCAAAGTTACCCAACAAAACGACAGATTTGAATTTAATGCAACCATTCATCTGCAATAATGACAAATTTAATTTAATTCTAGTTCATAATGACTAAAAACTAAATGTGTTTTTAGTCATTAACTAAATGTGTTGCGTGTTCTTGAAAATATGTGTTGAAAACTTTAACTTTATTATATTGTTTTTATTCCCCTGAAACGAACAATCGTGAATGGTTTTATATCACGTTTATGTTTGTAAAGGACTCAAAAAAAAAAAAATCAGTTCCAGTTTAAAAGAAAGAATAGAAATTCCCTGAATTGTTCCGGTCAGATAATGACACCCTTACAATGTTGAAGATTACATAAAAATAAAGTCCACATGTCCAAAATGAAAAGCATTTCAGTTAGCTGGGACTGTTTATATAAGCAAGAACATGTTGGTTTATGTTTAAGACAAATAGTAAGTAAGACAGCATTCCTACCTCAAGGAGATCTCGTTTACTTGGAACCAATTCTTATTTCACAAGTAAAATCGTCTTGGTTCTCTCTTCCCCTTTATATCTCAGAGAAAATAACCCCTTCTTTAGTTCCTCCCTAAATGTCGCGAACACGACAGCTCATGCTTATCGTCATGGAGATGTAATATACACCCATTTCACTCTCCTCCATCTTCTCGTTCCTCCAGCCTTATGACTATTGTTGGAATGTTTGGGAGTGTATTGATGAATCAAATGAAATTCACCTCATGTCAAGGGTCATGTCACATTGCGTCAACCAACCAACACTGACACACACATATGCACACAAACAAAGACATATAGACACACACACACACACACACACACACACACACACACAAATAAACAAAGACAGACAGACACACACACTCACACACACACACACACACACGCACACACACACACACACACACACACACACACACACACACACACACACACACACACACACACACACTAAGAAAGACACACACGCATTCCCCATTTTGTCCCATACAGTTGAACTAAAGATATACATGAACTATTATCAAGACATTATTATACATATTCCTGAGACAAACTCAGAAATATGACTAACCTAAGTTATGATTATTAAATTCCAAGTAAACTACATGATAATCGTTACACAGCATTTAATAAGATATCATTCATAATAATATTATAATCCATATTAATATAAATAAATGAATGAATGAACAATTAATAACAATATTATATATAGTGGGGAGAACAAGTATTTGATACACTGCCGAATTTGCAGATTTTCCCACTTACAAAGCATGTAGAAGTCTATAATTTTTATCATAGGTACCCTTCAACTGTGAGTGACGGAATCTAAAACAAAAGAAAATCAGATTGTATGATTTTTAAGTAATAAATTTGCATTTTATTGCATGACATAAGTATTTGATACATCAGAAAAGCAGAACTTAATATTTGGTACAGAAACCTTTGTTTGCAATTACAGAGATCATACGTTTCCTGTACTTCTTGACCAGGTTTGCACGCACTGCAGCAGGGATTTTGGCCCACTCCTCCATACAGACCTTCTCCAGATCCTTCAGGTTTCGGGGCTGTCGCTGGGCAATACGGACTTTCAGCTCCCTCCAAAGATGTTCTATTGGGTTCAGGTCTGGAGACTGGCTAGGCCACTCCAGGACCTTGAGATGCTTCTTACGGAGCCACTCCTTAGTTGCCCTGGCAGTGTGTTTCGGGTCGTTGTCATGCTGGAAGTCCCAGCCACGACCCATCTTCAATGCTCTTACTGAGGGAAGGAGGTTGTTGGCCAAGATCTCGCGATACATGGCCCCATCCATCCTCCCCTCAATACGGTGCAGTCATCCTGTCCCCTTTGCAGAAAAGCATCCCCAAAGAATGATGTTTCCACCTCCATGCTTCACGGTTGGGATGGGGTTCTTGGGGTTGTACTCATCCTTCTTCTTCCTCCAAACACGGTGAGTGGAGTTTAGACCAAAAAGCTCTATTTTTGTCTCATCAGACCACATGACCTTCTCCCGTTCCTCCTCTTGATCATCCAGATGGTCATTGGCAAACTTCAGACGAGCCTGGACATGCGCTGGCTTGAGCAGGGGGACCTTGCGTGCGCTGCAGGGTTTTAATCCATGACGGCGTAGTGTGTTACTGATGGTTTTCTTTGAGACTGTGGTCCCAGCTCTCTTCAGGTCATTCACCAGGTCCTGCCGTGTAGTTCTGGGCTGATCCCTCACCTTTCTCATGATCATTGATGTCCCATGAGGTGAGATCTTGCATGGAGCCCCAGACCGAGGGAGATTGACCGTCATCTTGAACTTCTTCCATTTTCTAATAATTGCGCCAACAGTTGTTGCCTTCTCACCGAGCTGCTTGCCTATTGTCCTGTAGCCCATCCCAGCCTTGTGCAGGTCTACAATTGTAACCCTGATGTCCTTACACAGCTCTTTGGTCTTGGCCATCGTGGAGAGGTTTGAGTCTGTTTGATTGAGTGTGTGGACAGGTGTCTTTTATACAGGTAACAAGTTAAAAAAGGTGCAGTTAATACAGGTAATGAGTGGAGAACAGGAGAGCTTCTTAAAGAATAACTAACAGGTCTGTGAGAGCCGGAATTCTTACTGGTTGGTAGGTGATCAAATACTTATGTCATGCAATAAAATGCAAATTAATTACTTAAAAATCATACAATGTGATTTTCTGGATTTTTGTTTTAGATTCCGTCTCTCACAGTTGAAGAGTACCTATGATGAAAATTACAGACCTCTACATGCTTTGTAAGTGGGAAAACCTGCAAAATCGGCAGTGTATCAAATACTTGTTCTCCTCACTGTATATATATATTTATATATTCAGCATATATATATAATAATAATAACAATAATATCTTTATTTATGTTGCACCTTTAAAAACAATGGTTTACAAAGTGCTTTGACATAAGATATTTAGGAAGAGAATAAAAAGACGGCGTCACGTAAAAGCAAGCCTATAAAAATGTGTTTCAAGAAGTGATTTAAAAGAGGTTACTGATTTAGCAAGCCTTATCTCTGCGGGCAGGTCGTTCCAAAGCCGAGGCAGGCCCGATCACCTCTAGTCTTGAGCCTCAACCTTGGAACAGTAAGGAGGGCCTCGCCCGCGGATCTAAGGCTGCAAACAGGCTCGTACGGGGTCAGCATGTCTGTTATATATTTATAACAGACTTATTGTTCAAGGAACGAACATTTAAAAGACAGAAGTTCACTGGAGAGGGGGAGCAGTTGCTGGCGGATGACTGGATATCTTTCAGAGGGATTTGAATTAGATTTGCAGGGTCAAAATTGACTATACAAGCCTGTATAGAGTTATTCCTGTGTGTGATTATGACATAAATTGGAAGAAGAGATGCTTGGAGAAGAGAAGAGATGCTTGTATTTTTTTGTGAGGGATGGTTGGTGGCTGTCATGATCTGTAAGACTGTAGGGTCAGTTCGATATTTGATATTTGATATTTTTGATAAAAGACGTGAGCCTACCTGGGATGGGTGGAGTCCGTCTATTTTAAAAACCTGGGGTCTATTTAAAAATGTGCTAAAATTGTCCATAAAGGGAATGTCCTGGTTTCGGCAGTATTGTTTCAGCCAGATATGTAGCTGCTGAACACAATTTCACTAAAACAGGGGAGAGGGGATATAAATGTCTCTCTTTTATCTCTACCTATGCTGTTGGGGTAACTTTTGGGATTAAGTTAATTTACTTACTTACTACCTAAATAAATGCAATAACCTGCAAATACTTGTATAACAATAGGTCAAGAAGAAAGTCCCTTGTATGTAGCAGGATAACAGGGCCACAGAATGAATTCAGTAATAGTTCTATGGAAGTTGAAGTTTGACAGCATATGCATATTTCTCAAGCATGTGAGGAAAGAATGACCGTGCAGATGGGAGTGATCTATGGTTACGGATTGGTTTGGCTTCCCACACCTTTTGTGGAAAAAAAGGAGAAGTGTTACGAGTACAGGGAAGTGTAAGTGCATGCGTCAGTCAAAAGGGAGTCTGACCAAACCCTTTTAGTTCAAATATTTAAGTCTTCCCTTTGTCACACTCTTCAGTTCAGCTCCTCTGTCTTTGATTTAGTGGTAACCGAAAGCCCGGCTGGTGAGTCCATTTTTCTTTGATTCTACAAAACAAAGCAAAACAAAAAAATTGAAATAAAATGTATATTATTTCCTCAAAAACTGCTCCAAATCTTTTTGACTCATTGTTGTCACTTGTAATATCTTAGTTTGTTAGGCAATTATGGATAGACACTCAACATGGCTAGGCTGATGCTTTCATACAAACAGAGATGCTTTAGCAATTAAAGCTATTCATGTAGTACTCTGGCAGCCACGCCCGCAAACAGCAGGCAGACGTTTGAGACACGGACGTGCAGTGTTGTCGGACATTTAACAAACCATTTTACACATTATGATGTTGTTTGTCCCATCCAAACAAAGATTCCTCTCCAGGTTTCTGTTAAGCCTTCTTTTGGGTCATCATGGGGGACTGGTCCAGCCTCTCGGAGCTCCTGGACAAGGTCCAGGCCCACTCCACGGTGGTGGGGAAGATCTGGATGAGTGTCCTCCTGGTGTTCCGGATCCTGGTGCTGGGCGTGGCGGCCGACGAGGTGTGGGCGGACGAGCAGTCAAGCTTCTTCTGCAACAACGAGGAGCCGGGCTGCACCCTCGCCTGCTACAACTGGATGTTCCCCGTCTCCTACATCCGCTACTGGGTGCTGCAGATCCTGCTGGTGTCAACCCCCACGCTGGTGTACCTGGGCCACGCCGTGCACGTCATCCACCGGGAAAGGAGGCTGCGGGAGCGGCTCCAGGGCCACGACAAAGGGACCGGGGATGCCTTGAGGAAACCCAAATATACAGACGACCGAGGCAAGATTGTGATCAAAGGCATCCTCTTGCGCAGCTACCTAGCCCAGCTGGTGGCGAAGATTCTGCTGGAGGTGGGCTTCGTGGTGGGCCAGTTCTACCTATACGACTCCCCCTTCATGGTGGCCGACTTCCACTGCCGGGAGGATCCCTGCCCGCGCAGAATCGGGGTAGAGTGCTTCATCTCGCGGCCCACCGAGAAGTCCATCTTCGTGGTGTTCATGTTGGCGGTGGCAGGCGTGTCTGTCTTCCTCAACCTGCTGGAGATCCTGTACCTGCTCTGTGCCAGGAAGAGACAAGTACAGAAGAAGAAGAGAGCAGCCCTGACCGACCAAGAACATTACCTGCCGGGAAAAGATCTGAAGCTGAGCGATCTTGTTTGGCCAGCTGAAGCCTCACCTCACCCCCATGCTGACCTGAGGCCCCGCCCTACCCCGTCCTCATGCTGACCTGAGGCCCCGCCCTACCCCGTCCTCATGCTGACCTGAGGCCCCGCCCTACCCCGTCCTCATGCTGACCTGAGGCCCCGCCCTACCCCGTCCTCATGCTGACCTGACTGAATCCTCGGACGCCAGCCTTCCGAGTTGCACTTTTGACGTAATTTCCGCTCTCGGAGCATTTATAACGTTTCTGTTCGTCTTTGTGATTGTGTCATGAAATTGGCTAGTCGTTGTTTATTGTTAGCTACATTAGCTTCTTTAGCAAACCAGCCCGAAAAAAAACAACCAAACTTTACATTGTATTGCTCGCAAAGCAAGAACATGCAATGTATAAATTGGTGACTGGAATAAAGTAGCAATGTAATTGTGTAAGTGTGTAAGAGCATTTAAAATCGACATTAAAATGACCAACGTGGTACAAATACAAAGAAAATAAATCTCTTGCAGCCATTTTGTTGATTGCGTCATCACTGCTCTCGGTCTACTCTCAGATTTCTGAAAGGAAGTCAGACTTCCGAAGACTCGGAAGTCTGGCATCCGAGGATTGAGGAACACACCATAAGGCCCTGTGTCCTTCCCCCGCCCTCTCACTCTAGAGGTGGGCCCCCACAGCAACTTGGACCTCCACCAGGCTGACCCCCCCCTAGGGGCCCCCATGGCCCCATGGCCCTCCACCAGGCTGACCCCCCCCCAAGGGGCCCCCATGGCCCCATGGCCCTCCACCAGGCTGACCCCCCCCTAGGGGCCCCCATGGCCCCATGGCCCTCCACCAGGCTGACCCCCCCCCCAAGGGGCCCCCATGGCCCCATGGCCCTCCACCAGGCTGACCCCCCCCCTAGGGGCCCCCATGGCCCCATGGCCCTCCACCAGGCTGACCCCCCCCCAAGGGGCCCCCATGGCCCCATGGCCCTCCACCAGGCTGACCCCCCCCCTAGGGGCCCCCATGGCCCCATGGCCCTCCACCAGAAGGAGAAAAGTCATGATCCCACTTCAACAACTGGAAAGATACATTGACTTTGCTGGAGATTATTGTAGCTATTTTATGTATATTTTATTCCTATACGATTGTGAAAGATGCCCAAAAAATTAAATGCATTGTCATTATTATAATTTTTATTATTATTATCATTTTATTATTATTATTATTATAACTACCATACAGTTGTGCTATAAAAATAGTTCTACCTTTAATAAACATTACATTTCTAAAATATATATTTTTAATTCTAGTCTTTATTTGAATTATATTTAATTCTCTCACAAACATCATCTCACAATAAAGATCACTTTGCTAATCACACCGTTTTTTTAAATTGAAATCAATCTATCTATAAATACAGATAGATCTATATATCTATAGATACATACATACATATAAGATAGATGGATAGATAGAGTAATATATGAATATATATATATATATAGAGAGATAGATAGATAGATAGATAGATAGATAGATAGATAGATAGATAGATAGATAGATAGATAGATAGATAGATAGATAGATAAATAGATAGATAGATAGATAGATAGATAGATAGATAGATAGATAGATAGATAGATAGAGTTATGTATACATAGAAAGATAGACACCTGCCAAGCAGTGGCGCCGGAATGATTTCAGTGGTGGGGGGGCCAAATGCGCATGCATGTGTCGAACAGTGCGTGACACCTCATCATCCTAAAGTTGGCCACACACTGGCGCCACGGTGTGCATTTCACGGGCGTCAATTGCCGCCCCTAGCACCCATAGGAAGCAGCACGCTGCAGCACCGTTGTGATCCAAATAATGTGTCGTCACCGCAAAGTAAACACTGAATCATTATAATAACATTCTTCATTGTCATCATCGTCATCATAATCCTCATCATCATCGCAATCATTATTATAGATGGCTTTTGGATTTGACAGTAGAAACTTTGGTTGTGTTTAATGCAGTGCTTCACGCAGCATCAACGCAGCAAAAAAGTGAAAATAACAATGGATCCCGAGTTCCTATACTAGGCATTATGATGGCGGTCCTCTGCGTAGTGCAGAGAAGTCTAGTTAGTAGAGACATTTTAGCGAGCCGACAGGCTCGCTAAAATGTATTAATGTCACATGTTGTCAGCATGTTGTCAGCAAACATAGCCAACGTGGTCTTATTATATCCCGATCATTAACTATAAGCCACAAAGAAAGAATAAAGTTTTCAGCATATGATTTCAATGTGTGAGGGCATATGCAGCAGGGATGATCGCACAGTGGAATGCTTATGGAAAACCAGCGGACGAGCGCTGGGCGGAGATTTCAGAAGCAGGGAGATTATAAAAAATATAATTTGTCAGTTTAACAGTTCACCTAATTATTATTTATTTATTTATTTATTTCAACTGCGACCCGCCCGCAATTCCTTCAAGTATAACAGTCTCATCATCATTACACTATACTTGTTGCTATCAGGTAATGTGCACCCATGCCCAGGCCCGACTTCCCAAGGTGCCAGCAGCGAGGACATGAAGAAAAAGCATCACAAAATGAACTTTTTCAAAACTGTCACTCACTCTCGAATAATCTGGGATTCACAACATAAACCCAGCGGTATCTTTGGAGGGCATATTAACATCCGTAGTCTCAAACCGAAGGCTGAACAAATGCAGCATCTTCTTGGTAATTCCAACTTGGATTTTTTAGGCCTGTCTGAATCATGGTTGCATAACAACTCTCCTTCTTCTGCATTGCATGTCCCAGGCTTTAATATCTTTAGACGAGACAGATCTAAGGGAAGAGGGGGTGGGGTCATGATTTATATCAAAGACCACATCAACTGTCATCAAATATGCTGGCCTTTTGACCATGATTTGGAGTGTATTGGACTGAATATAGTGCTTTCATCTGAAATGTCTTTTGTGCTCATTGTTGTGTATCGTCCACCTTCCTCTAATAATGATTTTTATATCACATTTAAAAAGCTACTTAAAGCATGTGATTTTAAAACCAAGGTAATACTACTTGGCGATCTAAATTGTAACTGGTTAGATAAAACTAATAGGAAACCCCTTAAGCAGATTACAGATTGGATGGATGGATTTTACACAATTGTTGGAAGGTCCAACTAGAATAACTGCATCTTCCCAGACACAAATAGACTTAATATTTAGTAACAAGCCTGAAAGAGTTGTTAAGACATTTAATTTTATTACTGGACTGTCTGACCATAATCTGACATTAATGTCCAGAAAACTAACAAAGAAACGTTTTCATCATTCTAATAAACCTATAGAGCAACTCAGGATTCCAAAAAATGAAATGGCTAATTTCCTGACATTTACTTACTGGAAGCAATACAGAAGCAGATAGCAAAATGTTATCTGCCAAGTTACATAGTCTAGTTAAGGAGTTTACTAAAAAGGTCAAAGGAAAGAAAAAAATCAATGCACTTCCCTGGCTCAATACTGAAATATTCAACCTGATGAAGGAAAGAGACTCTGCATTGAAAAGATCATTGAAGACCAAATTAAATATTGACTGTTTCTTCTTAGAGGAGGTCCGAGCAATGGTTGACACGGGAGGTGTTGTTAGGGCTGTGTCTTTAGACCTTCGTAAAGCTTTCGACACAGTCAACCATCAGGTCCTTATTGCCAAACTGTCTGCTTTTAACTTCTCACCTTTAACACTCAAATGGCTTGAGTCATATTTAACTGGTAGAAGTCAACATGTTTTTGTAAACAATCAACGTTCACCAGCTCTTAACTTATGCACTGGGGTACCACAAGGATCGATACTTGGCCCGCTTTTGTTTAGTCTGTATATTAATGATCTGCCGTTGGTTTGCCCTGATATCAAAATACAAATGTATGCAGACGACACTGTAGTACATGTGCATGCCAAAACAAAAGATCTGGCTGCTGCTAAACTCACCACAGCTATGGACCAGATCACTAATTGGCTAAACCATTCCTGCCTCCAACTTAATGTTAATAAAACCGTAGGAATGTTTTTTACCAAAAGACAATGTAACATCATGTCGAACATAACAATATCAGGTCAAAACATAAGTATTGTGCCACAATTATCTGGGCATTATCATTGATTCTACTCTTTCTTTTAAAGCACACATTAAGAAAGTGTGCAACAGGGTCAAGTTTAGCCTAGCCAATTTTAAATATATTAGAAATTCCCTAACTTTTTATGTTGCCAAACTTTACATGGATGCCATGATTATGTCACATCTTACATACTGTATGACAAGCTGGGGGCAAACTAACAGTTTGTCATTGAAGCCATTAGCAACTCTTTATAAGAGAACACTCAAAGTGTTGGACCAGAAGCCTAACAGTTCACATCATTGTGCTATATTAAATAACCGTAAACTGCTGAGCTGGGAAGATGCAATCAAATATTAAAACATCTGCCTGGTTTTCAAAATTCTGCATAACACCGCTCCTCCTCCTTTAAAGTCATTCATGATCCAACGTAACAACAGCAATCAGATCACCAGAAGTGCCACACGGGGTGACCTTCTAATCCCATTTAGAAAAAGCACATTTGGTCAACAATCATTTTCTATTAGAGCAGTACAAAATTGGAATTCACTATCAACCACTATCAATGATATACATACATATTCCACCTTTACAGCACACCTTAAAACATGGCTGTCCGACAACTATAATTGCACACATTCATTTCTGTCAGACGTGATGTGTGTGTTTGATGTGACATAGTCTTAGTCATTGTTGTTGCCGCTCCATCTCTGCTACCTGCCTGCATGTTCTGCCCTATGTGCTTTCAATGTGATCTTTGTGGCCTATTTTCCCTTGTCTCCTGTGTGTTTGTGTTGTTGTTGCATGAACTGCCTTTATATCTTTGCCATCATCTGTGCTTGCCTGTTTGTTCTTGCTCCAACTGTGTGCAATATGTTTGTTTGTCCTTTTCCCCTATTTGCTCAGGCCTGCTGTAATTATAAATGTGATGCATTTTTTTTACTGTTATGTATTGTAGGTTGCCTACTGACAACTGGCTGGGGACTACAGCTGGAAATTAGCCAAATAGGCTAAAGCTGCTCCTTCTCAAAGGGGACTTTCCACAAAACTATAAACAAAATAAATAAATAATAACTAATAAAAAAATACTTTTTTTCACGCAATCCACACGCCTACACTTTGGGCCCTATTTTAACGGTCTGAAACGCAAGTGAGAAGCACCAAGCGCAAGTAGCTTTATGGGCGGTTCTATGGCGATGTTGCTATTTTACATCAAAAAATGTTTTGATGTAAACTGTTGTGCCCGGCGCAAATCTAAAAAGGGTTGGTCTGAGGGAACCTAATTACCCGTAGGTGTGGTTTCGGCGTGACGTGCAATAAACCAATGAGAGTGCCAGCTCCCATCCCCTTTAAGAGCCATGAGCGCATTTGAATCTGACGAGTTGATATTTTGACGGCGCTTCTGCAGTCTCCGATGAGACAGATGCACATGCATTTCAAACTTCAAATGGCTCAGTTTATGGCCAAATAATATGGCCTAATTCACACATGGAATAAGGTTTTCTTCCACAACTTCAGATATACTGAGTCCTCAAATAAATTTTGGCAAAGAAAACTTAACACACATATGATATGCGGTAACTGTGGTTCTATTTGATGATATATGCAATACATTATAAACATTGTTTCTTATCAGTATTGTATGCATTATCGTTGTCGACTTGTGTTCCTAATATGCATGTCTCCCCCCGTTAATATACATTTCCATGGACTGTATTATGCGTTACGTGTTTAGTTTGCGTGTGTTTAAATAGATGGACGCACACACCCGCGCCCACATTCATTAATTATTTTACGCATACACACACGCGCGCCCGCATTCATTCACACTTCTTAACACTCACTCGCGGTAAAACAATGTTTTGTCACAATCAAATACTCATCAATCCTAAAAGTTATAGGCATGTACACGATGTCTGTGTCAAGAAAATATGTGTTTGCTGTACGGTGTTTGCAGATGCATTGATTTAAAAGTACAACTTATTACCGCTGTATCAGCTGTTCTTTCCCAAATAATTTCCTAAAACAAACTAGCAACGACACATGCGCCAGTGGGACAGTCAATTGCACCGGATGCAAGATTGGGCCCTACATGTTCAAAGTATAGACCGTCGCGATTCCCATTGAAACGAATGGCGCGGTGATTCGGTCTTCAAAACGAGAGCTGGTGAATTGTGAAATATAGAGACGGACGGACGGACAGATAGACAGATAGACAGATAGACAGATAGACAGATAGACAGATAGATAGATAGATAGATAGATAGATAGATAGATAGATAGATAGATAGATAGATAGATAGATAGATAGATAGGAAGGTAGATAACATATGTTCACCAGCATTTTCAGAATGTAGTAATTCTTGAAAGTAAATGATAAATAATTATAATGTGTGAACGTGCTTTGTGTCCCCAGGGGGCGCCATTGACTCAGTGATGACAAAAGACAGCCATGACCGGCTGGAAGTCTGTACCCGGGCCCACGTACAGACAGCCAAACCCGGCTGGAAGTCTGTCCCCGGGCCCACGTACAGACAGACAGACCCAGCTGGAAGTCTTTTCCCTCGGGCCAACGGACAGACAGAGAGACCCGGCTGGAGGTCCACTGTACCCTCTGAGGACCCTCAGCTCTGAGCCTCTGAGGGCCGTCAGGTCTGACCCTCTGAGGGGCCCTAAGGTCTGACCTTCAACACAGCTCCACCGGTCCAAACTTTCACATGGAGACTTCAACAGGCAGGGAGGCTGACTATTAGTCATGGACGAGGCCTGCTTTATTTTTGTTTAGCCAGTAGATTCAACACTTGGCACTGGTCACCTTATTAGGGGTCCACAGTTAACCCCACATCTTTGGTTTCTTTGTAAAAACTTACTTTTCAAACTTTTTCGAACTTTTACAAACTTTTGACTCTTTCTTTGTACAAATAGATCGGCTCCATTTGCAGCCAAAATGTGCACTGTGTGCTGGTTGTTCTTAAGCAGGCAAGGCAAGGTCCTGATGACGGTGGACCACGTGACCTCAGCCCCCCCCCTCCCCCCCCCCCCCCCCCCCTCCCCCCCCGCCCTTTAGCTCCCCCCTCCTGGACTCGGACCTTAAAAGCAGCAGTAGGACTTTGACAAGTCTCACTTAGTTTCCTTGTGGTCCCAAACTTGGATTTGAAGGCAGCCAGAGACGCTTTTGTTGGAGCGCCGGAGAAGGTCCTCTGGGCTTCTTGTATCTTCAGGAACTCCCAGGTAGGCTCAACCGTTACCTTACTTTTACTCTGTCTGCGCTGCTTTCATGTTGCATCTCTTATGCAACTCTGCCTCACTCTGCTGGCCTCCAGTCAGACCATTGTGATATGTTGCTTAAATCTGTCTGCGTGTTTCCTCGACTGCAGTGATTTGTTTTTTCTTCATTCCATGTTTCATCTCGCCATGTCATGTAAGCTCCAAAAAAATAAAGAGAAAGAAAAAACACTGCGGTCCTGCACGGTTTTGGTACGCGTGTGGCTATTCTAATTACGGAGACGCAAATGAAGCGGACAAATGAAAAGGCGCTTAAAGCACTGGCCGCTACAGGAGTGCGTGTGCTCTGTGTGTGTGTGTGTGTGTGTGTGTGTGCGTGCGTGCGTGTGTGTGTGTCTGTGTGTGTGTATGTGTGTATTTGTGTGTGTGTGTGTGTGTGTGCTTTTGTGTGCTGTGTGTGTGTGTGTGTGTGTGTGTGTGTGTGTGTGTGTGTATGTGTGTGTGTGTGTGTGTGTGTGTTTGTGCGCTGTCCCGTTTATCACATGTTGCTTCATATACTGAGCATCGGGCTGTGATTGGTGCCCACTATTACAGAGATGGACTTCTACTGGAAAAGAATAGCAACCATCTGTTTAGGAAGAGAACATTGATAACCCGGAGGTTGGATTTGTACGAGGATTTCAGGTTCTTACGCCTCTCAAAACAACAATGTACTTGTCTTCTTCCCGGGGAGTTATTTTCCTCCTAATAACACATTCACCCCATCACTTTCAGCCCATGGCTCCCCTGCAACAAAGGCTCACAATCCCGCAGTAGGTTTTATTTACGGGCAGGGCAAAGTTGGCAGTATTTAGTGAACTCATTGTTTTCCATATCGCCTTATTTGTGCTGCATGGGACTCTGAGGTTGGGGGGGGGGGGGGCACAGGGGACACCAGGGACAACGACACCGGCTCACTCAAGTAGAAACTGGCGGGAATTATATACAGCCTGTTATACCCTTCAGGACAAACCTCTAGTCATCCGTGAGGTTTTTTAGACCTTTATTAAAAATGACATCAACCTATAGATGACTGAGCCATAACAGGCCATCTACAGCAGTGGCTCGCACACACATTGAACAGCAGTGGTTTTAGTCGTTTTACATCAATGCCAAGCAAAACAACCCTTGACCCTTTAGACCTTCTAAAACAGCTACATTTACATTATCTCTCTCATATATACATATACATATATATATATATATATATATATATATAGAGAGAGAGAAAGAGAGGAGAGAGAGAGAGAGAGAGAGAGAGAGAGAGAGAGAGAGAGAGAGAGAGAGAGAGAGATCGTAATGCAGTGAGTTGGGGCCATTGATAACATTGTGCACCATCTGCGAGAAGCTACAGTCCATCTGGACACTAATGAAGCATCAACATGTTTTTTAATTATTCAATTGCTCAATTATACCCATACTGAACAATAGAGATCACCAAAACTTAAGCTGTAAGCCTGATCTGTAAGGACAGATCATGGCACTATATTGTTTCGATATTGTTACTTGAGCAGAAATGCTTCAAAGGTTCTTTAAAAAACATTGGTTGTTCTCAACATAAGTACTATTTGTAAAACTGGGCTAGGTCCAAAAACCTCTTAGAGTTAAAGAACACTGAGCCTTCTACAACCTCCTGCATCGTGGATTATTTCTACCACCGTCACTCCAAAGAGTTTGGCTGCTGAAGCTATCTTCAACAGATCAGAGTGCATTCAACGGTTTAAGTGGCTGCCCATCAGAGCAGTTTTTATGTAGGCCTTGCTTACAACAAAAGTAGCTTCTTCATATGATAGGAAGTGTGCAGCTGTTATCACTTTACCGTTGCTGTTCGCTCTTAGCCCTCAGGAGAGCTCTGATCTGGTCTACCAAATGAAAATGTGTGGAAGCTAAGACACAAAGGTGTAAGTGGGTCTACAGACATTTCTTTACATTTCAGTTTAAAAGGTAATGCATACTCTCAAAAGAACAGGCCAGGGAAATCTCTATAGTGAATTGATAATATAATGGTATTATTATGTGCATACAGTATATGTATAAATACATTGTTTAATAATCTAATAATCATTTCATGAAGTTGATTGAAATGCCTTGCTCCCTATGGGTTCTTCAGACACGTGCCTTCCCATGGTGCACACTGTATGCTATGTGTCTCTTTGTTGAGGGGAAGCTTCAGCAGGGACTTTGATGCTAAAATAATGGTACTTATTTTAGAGGTTGAAAGGCTTTTACAGCAGTAGCCATCCAAGTAAGCGACTGTAATTGGAAATGAGAGAGGTCTGTTTTGCACAAAGGGGGGATTTTGTTTCCCTTTTGGTTGTTTTATCACCACACAAAGCCAAAACTATACATTTAAACACACAAACAGAGCATTTGATATATTTAATTTTCCCTCTCCATCCTTCATTTCTGCATTCTTGTGTTTATTGGAGTTGTTAACAAACAATGGGTTGATGAGGACCAGCTCTGGGCTGTTTTTATAGTCCTGCTGATGGAGGGAGTTTCAACTGTTGGTCTGCGTCTGTTTCTCACTTCATCTCCTCCACATGTACATTCAGTGCGTCTAATAAGCCTTGTTCCCTTTAATGATACGACAAATTGAAACAATTTGAACCTCAAGCCTTGTTTGGATCTATTGTTGCCTTGTCCTTACGCAGTCGTTTTGTTCTGCTCCGAGGCTGTTGTCACCACATCATGGCCGCCATATTGAGATCTCCATCAATGATGGCAGTCATTGGTTGGCTCTGGGGTTTTACCATACAAATCAAGAATTGTCTGATTGTCCAATGTTTGGTCGTTCCTTCTGGAAGTAAACCGATGTAAATGTATTTGGAAGCTTTTCTGAATGAACCTGTGTACCCCTACTGAATCCGGCCTTCCTGTACTGTTTGTTTCCAGCTAGAGGATGGGTGACTGGAGTGCTCTGGGCCGCCTGCTGGACAAGGTCCAGGCCTACTCCACCGCTGGGGGGAAGGTGTGGCTCTCCGTCCTCTTCATCTTCAGGATCCTGGTCCTTGGGACGGCCGTAGAGTCTGCCTGGGGCGACGAGCAGTCGGCCTTCAACTGCAACACTCAGCAGCCCGGCTGCGAGAACGTATGCTACGACAAATCCTTCCCCATCTCCCATGTGCGCTTCTGGGTGCTGCAGATCATCTTTGTGTCCACGCCCACGCTGCTGTACCTGGCCCACGTTTTCTACCTGATGAGGAAGGAGCAGAAGCTGAACAGGAAGGAGGAGGTCCTGAAGGCGGTGCAGAACGATGGCGGCGACGTTGACATCCCGCTGAGGAAGATCGAGATGAAGAAGCTGAAGCACGGCCTGGAGGAGCACGGCAAGGTGAAGATGAAGGGCGCCCTGCTGAGAACCTACATCGTCAGCATCTTCTTCAAGTCCATGTTCGAGGTGGGCTTCCTGGTCATCCAGTGGTACATATACGGCTTCAGTCTGGCAGCGGTGTACACCTGCGAGAGAGAGCCCTGTCCCCACAGGGTGGACTGTTTCCTGTCTCGGCCCACTGAGAAGACGGTGTTCATCATCTTCATGCTGGTGGTGTCGCTGGTGTCCCTGCTGCTCAACGTCATCGAGCTCTTCTACGTGTTCTTCAAGAGGATCAAGGACCGTGTGAAGGGCCGCCAGCCGCCCACCCTCTACCCCAGCGCTGGCACCCTGAGCCATACCCCCAAAGATCTTTCCACAGCCAAGTACGCCTACTACAATGGCTGCTCCTCCCCCACTGCCCCGCTCTCGCCCATGTCCCCGCCGGGCTACAAGCTGGCCACGGGCGAGCGCGGCACCGGCTCGTGTCGCAACTACAACAAGCAAGCAACCGAGCAGAACTGGACCAACTATTCCACGGAGCAGAACCAGCTGGGCCAGCACGGCGCGGGCAGCACTATCTCAAACTCCCACGCGCAGGCTTTTGATTTCCCCGACGATACGCACGAGCATAAGAAACTGACGTCATCCGCAGCTGCACACGAGATGCAGCCCCTGGCGCTGCTGGAGCCCCGGCCGTGCAGCCGGGCCAGCAGCCGGATGAGCGTCAGGCCGCGGCCAGATGATCTAGACGTCTAGCCCCACCTAGGCCCCGCGAGCTTCCTCCAACCACACCAGGCTTCTGGCCAATAGGAGAGGTGCAGTGGGAGGGGCCAGGAAGTATTTGGGGGAAATTTTGCAATGAAGAAGAGGGGCTAAATCTGAATCACTGTGTACAAGCGACTCCTAGAGGATTAGAAGAGACTTTAGAATATGTTAACACTGTCAGAGGTACTATTTTTTGTATGACTTTACTGAAACCTTTTAGCTGAGCTAATCAGGCTTTAACAAAGCGACATGGTAAAGCGTAATTGTACTAAAATTAACTGGTTCTTATAACCCATACCATAATCCACTTTGAAGTTGTAGAACATACCTCCTAATATCTAAAGGTATACAACATTACGTAATGAAGGACAAACCCATACATACTATAAGGATGTCAATTACAAACACACAGGCATGCATAAACACACAAGCACATACATACACACACAAGCACAAAACACACAGGCAACAGTCATTCAACATTCCATCGAGATGTATTGCACATATTCTGAAGAGGTTTATTTTCGACTTGCTTGAGGGGTTTGACCCTCCAGTCATATTTGGCATAGAATCATACTTCTATATTTCCCGTAACATCCAAATTGACTGATCCTGGTTTAAATTCTAATGAGCCCTATGTTTGCCGATAGCTTCAACAAAGTGTTCAACTAATTCTACCATTAGCATTGCATAGATAAACAACTTAGAGCCTCTTTGGACCCTGTGTTAGACTAAATGGAAAACCAGGAGAAGAATGCTCAACATCAACGTCAATAATTATTTATTTATTGCTTGGTATCTGTAGGATACTGACCACTAAGAGGAAAATTTGACTACTATCCAAGGTATGTTATACAAAAACTTTGTCAAGTCACTTCCCAAAAATCTGCATATTTATTGACGGTACATATAAAAAATGAAATAATTGAATTTGTGAGTCACTATGGATTGTTGTCTCCTGATAAACTTTGAATTTGTGTATGGTGTCAGTGTATGTTTTAACTCTTTTATTTGTATGATGTGGCGTTAATGGAGCTATGCTGTAGATGAGGCTGTAGGGGTTGGACTGCTTTGGGCTGCTGTAGGATAAGTTACACAGTAACCTTTAAAACATATATAATCTGGTTGTATCTATGGCCAAGAAATTATAAAAAAGGCTTTTTTATAATTATTATGATTATTATTATTATTATTAATATTATGATTATTATTATCTCATACAAAGCATTTTCTCTCTTTTTTCCTTTTTTGGGGTTTGTAGGGGAAGGCAGTAGAATGATTCCATGTCCTATTTGACCTATTTTCTTTTGTTGAGTTTTTCTATTCTTTTGTTTAAAGCTCCATGTAATCATTGCTGCTTGAGAAGTAGATAATTAGTACTGTAAATCGAGCTAACCGTGTCACAAATAAAAATGTGAGTTTTTAGAAGACTGCCTTATAGATCTGGACTAATATTTAGTCATTTATGTTCAAAAGAAAGAAGGTATATGCCAATGTAGCTCCACCACCACCACACATGAGTAGGATGAATATGAATTTGGAAATTTCACGTTCCTTTTTTTGTCAACTTTACACCATAGTATATCGGTACAACTTTCATGGATTTTTCAGCTACAATGGCCTTTGCACTGAGATTGAGTGACACTAGGGGTGTAATATGATGCGAAAACTAAGTGTTTTAAGATATGCATTTTACTAATTTATTTTTATCAATCCACAATTCACCACAGTGCATTACTTAAAACATGAGTCCCTTGTACCATCAGCTCTGCTCAGGCCACATGGCAGGTGGCTCACAGTGGGCAGGAAGGGGTTCCTGTTTAGCAGATTGGTTCCATGCAGCCATGAGGATCCACTGTTGTACAGTGTGCAGGTGCTTCACAGAAAAACCCGAAACTCATTCATGTGAAAGCTATTTTAACCAATAAAGTTTTTCTTTCTCAATATACTGGTTGATTCCTTGAATCTCTGTGTGATGTTTCTTTTTGGATATCAGTTATAGAATAGTAACAGGCTCAGTATGTCTCCTTCTCACAAAAATACAAATTCAAAGTCCCTCCAACAGAAACAACCACCTTCATATAGCCAGCTCCTCTCTGCTCCACCCTCCACAGGTCACACCAACGGTCTTCTGAAATACGTCCATTAGGGACTTGATCTAAACAATATGGTGCCTGTCAACAAAGTCCTATAAAGAGGACATATAACCACAAACATTTGACATCCTGGAATAGGAGAATCGGCCATGATTGCTAAATAATTTGCCAAACTATCAGTTTTTTGCCTTCTTTAAATACACAGTAGTTTAGAGATTATATGCATGTTTGAATAGGCATAGCTTTCTATATTTAATTTGAGGATTTTCCAAGCCTCGTGAGTCCTGACCCTGATATTCAAGTTTGCGTTTTGCAGTGAGCATCGGTCTGGCTTTGGTAGGCCTCGATTCCCGAATATAGGAACAGCCTTACATCATTCAAAGAACTCCAGCCAATCAAAGTGATTGGGGAGCTAATTTTGCTGTTTACTGATGTTTACTGTAAGCTCTCACCTACCAGGTGCGCTCTTCAGGTATGAAAATGTGGCTCAGAATACTTTAACTTTGACTGGTCGGTATATTAATTTTTTCAAGGATTATTTGAATAGGGACAGATACAGAAACATAGATAAGCTTGAGACAGTCATCTGTTGTTTGCATCATAGTGTTTTTGGCAAAAGCTAATTAAAGACAATTGTCATAATTCGGATGACCATTAAATACTTACTTACCTTACTTACCTTACTATAAAATTCAAGCTGTCACATCTGTCATATTGAGAAAGTATGCCCTTTAATTCGTTCTATTTACAATATATTTTTTTAATGATACAAATTTCTTGAATGAATATTTTGATATAGAAAATGAGAGGTCTAGGCTATTATACTCTATGCTTAATGCACAATTTCTATATCAGTGTTTATGGCACATGTTTACTGAGTTTACAGGTCATATATTTAAACGTATACCTCAGCCACTGCCAAAAACTGATACTGATCTGAGAAAATAAGAAAAATAAAATGAAAGCTTCCTAAGGAAATATAGAGGAACTGCTTCTAAGGACCCCTCCCCCACCCCATCCCTGTAATGCGGAGGAAGTCCTCTGGTAGGGACAGTTCTGCTGATTGGCTGTAGTCCTGAAGGAGACTAAGAAGGGCCGATGCCTCTGTGAGCCATAGTGAAACCTCCTAATGGGAAAGGACGCTGCTCTTTTTCAGCCCTCCAAGTTTCCTATTTAACCTTTCCACAGCTCTAAATCAAACCACATGTCTGAAGAACTGGCAGCACGAGGACCACATGTGGCTGAGAGAGAGAGAGAGAGAGAGAGAGAGAGAGAGAGAGAGAGAGAGAGACAGACAGAGACAGAGAGACAGAGACAGAGACAGAGAGACAGAGGGAGACGGAGGGGGAGAGAGAGAGAGACAGAGAGAGAAGGAAAAAGAGAGACAGAGAGAGGGAGGGAGGAGAGAGAGAGACAGAAAGAGAGAGACAGAGAGAGAGGCAGAGAAAAAGAGAGTGAGGGAGAGAGAGAGGCAGAGAGAGAGAGACATAGATATAGAGAGACAGAGAGAGACAGAAAAACAGAGAGACAGAGACACAGAGACAGAGTGAGAGAGAGACACACAGAGAGACACACAGAGAGACAGAAAGAGACACCCAGAGAGAAATAGAGAGAGTATGAAATAGAGAAGAAGAATGAGATAGGGAGTATGACAGGTAGAGAGTGCGAGAGAGAGGGGGGGGGAGAATGAGAGAGGGAGAGGGGGGAGAGAGAATGAGAGAGAGAGAGAGAGAGAGAGAGAGAGTGTGAGAGAGAGAGAGAAAGAGAGAGAGAGAGAGAGAATAAGAGAGAGATTAAAGCGAGTAGAGAACAGAGAGAATGCGAGTGGTTTAAGGTGGATTAAACAAACAATTAACATGTTAACGTATTGACAATGAACTGGAACACAAGCTAGCTGCGTCGCTAGTGTTGAAGCTGTGGCAGGTTGTCTGATCAATAGAGGATCCCAATTCAATTCCTTTCCTTTAAGCCACACTAAGAGATCAGAGCTCTTTTAAACTGTGACTGTGATTAAGGGCTATAGAAATAAAATGGACTTGACTGGATCTGAGAAAAGAGAAGAAGAGAGAAAATGTCGCCTCCTAACATCTGAACCAGAACACCTTAAGGGTTGCCGATGGTCCTACAGGGTAAAGGGGCTCATGAGTTCTTGAGGTCCTCAGACTGCTAGATCCATCAGGCGGTTGGCTACCAGCCCGGCCCTTTCTGCAACATCTCCATTGTTGATTAAAAAACTGATTTATACATTTATTCATATTGAAACACAAGCCGGTCGGACCACACCACACTTGCACATTTCTGTAAGTTGCCATGAAGAACACGGACTCTGTGTGGAGCATTTTATATTGAGCCAAGAAGAGGAGAGAAACAGGATTTTATTGGCTGTATTTGTAATATTCGAGCCCACTTTTACTTGAGGGAGAGAGGGCTTATCTGGGAGAATGAGGAGCGTTTAAGAGTAGCTGTTAGGTTTCCTTGAGCTTAAACCAAGACAGACCTCAGTGTGTGACTTACATTTCCGGCTGCCTTTTCACCACAGGCTCACCGCAGGGTAGGGTGGTGCAGTGGCTTTCATGGCAGAGCTGAGTCTACATCGTTGTGCTGGTGACGCAGTGTGTGTGTGTGTGTGTGTGTGTGTGTCCTTGGATGTGTATTCTGCTTTCCACCCTCCTGGTGTGCGAGTGTCGGTGGCTGAACTCGGTGAGTCTAAATGTGGCTTTCTGAAAACACTCTCATAGCGACGTCATCGTGAAAACAAAAAACAGCTGGTAAATGTGAGCTGTGACGCTTGCTGCTGGCTTGAATATCAGGCTGTTTGAAATGCACATGTGTTGTTAGGTTAGATAAGCCACTTTCTAGGATTTCATTGTGGCCTATATGTAACATTTACTCCTACCCAGACCTCATTTACCTCTCAGAAGCGGACCAAACGATGAGGCATCAGGTGTGTTGGACGTGGGCAGGGAGAGTTTGGTGCGCTGTCAGCCCACGCTGCCTCTCTGGGGAACAGGAAAGTGAATCACAACTTTGGCACTTTAAGAAGCTGGAGACAGCCTACAGTTGTTTTACTGGCTTTATAGTTTTCCACGTGTGCTGACCCGACCCGAGCCGTTAAAGCGCACAGCCTAGCAGAATGATTTCAGCACCTTAGCAGCTAGCGGCTAGCGGCTAATGGCAAGGACACAGTCAAATGTGTTTTTGTGTTTGAGTGTGCGCGTGTGAATGTGTGTATGTGATCCCGAAAGATGACATCAAATCCATATGAAGGCCTGGTTCTTCTAGTCCTGATTCCACAGGTGACTCTCTTCTGGTGCCTGGCCTGTTAGTGCGGGCACAGGCAGAGGAAAATCAATGGTAGACATCCAAAATAAAACTGAATATAAAACTAAATAAAACTGGCTCCAAACTGTTGCTTCGCTGTGTTTACATATCTCGTTCATCCCCAAACCCCCTCTCTCCTTGAAACAATTTCTTCCAAGACATGTCATTACAACAGACATGTTTCCTATTGTAATAATAAATGACTCTTTTTGCCTTCTTCTGTCTGGCTACGTGACTTAGATGTACACTTTCACCCTTCCCGTTTGCATGTATTTGGACAAACTGAGCAGACACGATAATAATAAAAACCAAAGCAACATAAAGTGTCTCGACACATGCAAACATGCGTAGACACACTCATATGCACGCACTGATTTGTTAGAGTAAGTGTAGATCATATGACCTATGTTGATCAAAATTCAACAAAGTGTGCTTGTATCTTCCAACAATAATTGAGCAGTGTTGTGAAACATAGCAAGAATTATTGATACTCTTGAGACACTGAGATGCCTTTATGTGAGTTGCTGTTTGGGTTTCCTCTGTGAAGAGAAAAGGTCTTGAATACAAACATGTCATTGGTTCATCTCTGCCCTAGTAACTATACAAACATCCGATACCACAACAAAGCAGATCTAGTTTTTTATCTTTAAAAGCTGATACAATATTAAATTTCCCCAGCAATTCTGCTGTGAAAATGAAAAAGTTGTTTTTACTTGGATTGTGTGGAGCTGGAGGTAATCCTATGATCAGTTTGTTCTTTATCTTCTGAATGTATAGCAGTGGATTTGTTTATGGCCCCACTATGTGCCATGGCGCTTATCATAATCAGATGATGTATATATAATGTATACAATGAATATTAGATATAATACACACCATTCAATTCTATATAATGTATATCATTATATTATATATATATATTGTACAGATTATATAAAATATACACCATTATATGACATATATAATGTACAGCATTATATGATTTATATATATACATATATATAAAGTACTACATCATCTACATTACATATAATATAGATAATAATATTATATATTGTAAACCATTATATTATGCTTATATTTACAATACATGTATGAATGTATGATATATATTATGTGCACAATTGTATGATATGTATGATGTTCATCATTGTATATAATATATACCTTTATATTATATATAATGTATATCATTATATATAATGCATACCTTTATATGATACATATATTGTACATTATATGATATGATATTTATAATTTATACCATTATATATAAGGTACACCATTTGATGATATGTATAATGTACACCATTTTATAGTATATAATATGTACCATTACATGATATAAATCATATGCACCAATGTGTGATGTTTATAATGTACACAATTTTATTATATATTACACACACACACACACACACACACACACACACACACACACACACACACACACACACATACATACAAACACATGCACCAAAAACAAACACCCACACAAACACCCACACCCACACCCACACCCACACACACACACACACACCCACACACACACACACAGACACACACACACACACACACACACACACACACACACACACACACACACACACACACACACACACACACACACCTACACACAAACACACACAAAAATTCATATTTTCATCACATTCACTTCAGGGCACATAAAGTACTGATTGTTAAAAGCTGGCCGAACAAAAATGGCTTTTGAAGTCAAATATGAGACATCTGGTTCAAAAAGTCTTGTCTTCAAAAATGTCTTCCTGCTGTGTGTGTGCTTGTGTGTGTGCTTGTCTGTGCGTGTGTGTGTTTTCCCTTTATCCACCTCTCTTGACGCCACACAGTTTGGGATATGTTATAAGAAAAAACGAAAACATGAGAAACAAAAGGAGGATGACACGAACGCCCAGACACAGAACCTGAAGCCGTAAGGATCAGTGCACCTCATCTGTCTTTTGACCATTACAGATCATTCATATAGTTGCCTGAACTCAGTCAGTGATTGCACCACATCACAAGTTTTTAGTAGTTACTAACAACGTCTGCTCAGAAAGACTCATAGGAGCCAGCGGAGAATAAAGAGGACAAACAGAGCTCATATGATGCAATGGAGTGTGAGCAGGCTGCTGGTGAGCAGGCTGGTAGTGAGCAGGCTGGTAGTGAGCAGGCTGCTGGTGAGCAGGCTGGTAGTGAGCAGGTTGGTAGTGAGCAGGCTGCTGTTGCGTAGGCTGGTAGTGAGCAGGCTGGTAGTGAGCAGGCTGCTGGTGAGCAGGCTGGTAGTGAGCAGGCTGGTAGTGAGCAGGCTGCTGTTGCGTAGGCTGGTAGTGAGCAGGCTGGTAGTGAGCAGGCTGCTGGTGAGCAGGCTGGTAGTGAGCAGGCTGGTAGTGAGCAGGCTGCTGGTGAGCAGGCTGGTAGTGAGCAGGCTGCTGGTGAGCAGGCTGGTAGTGAGCAGGCTGGTAGTGAGCAGGCTGCTGGTGAGCAGGCTGGTACTGAGCAGGCTGCTGGTGAGCAGGCTGCTGGTGAGCAGGCTGGTAGTGAGCAGGCTGCTGGTGAGCAGGCTGGTAGTGAGCAGGCTGGTAGTGAGCAGGCTGCTGGTGAGCAGGCTGGTAGTGAGCAGGCTGGTAGTGAGCAGGTTGGTATTGAGCAGGCTGGTAGTGAGCAGGTTGCTGGTGAGCAGGCTGCTGGTGAGCAGGCTGGTAGTGAGCAGGCTGCTGGTGAGCAGGCTGGTAGTGAGCAGGCTGCTGGTGAGCAGGCTGGTAGTGAGCAGGCTGGTAGTGAGCAGGCTGCTGGTGAGCAGGCTGCTGGTGAGCAGGCTGGTAGTGAGCAGGCTGCTGGTGAGCAGGCTGCTGGTGAGCAGGCTGGTAGTGAGCAGGCTGGTAGTGAGCAGGCTGCTGGTGAGCAGGCTGGTAGTGAGCAGGCTGCTGGTGAGCAGGCTGCTGGTGAGCAGGCTGGTAGTGAGCAGGCTGGTAGTGAGCAGGCTGCTGGTGAGCAGGCTGGAAGTGAGCCGGCTGGTAGTGAGCAGGCTGCTGGTGAGCAGGCTGGTAGTGAGCAGGCTGGTAGTGAGCAGGCTGCTGGTGAGCAGGCTGGAAGTGAGCAGGCTGCTGGTGAGCAGGCTGGTAGTGAGCAGGCTGGTAGTGAGCAGGCTGGTAGTGAGCAGGCTGCTGTTGCGCAGGCTGCTGGTGAGCAGGCTGGTAGTGAGCAGGCTGCTGGTGAGCAGGCTGGTAGTGAGCAGGCTGGTAGTGAGCAGGCTGCTGGTGAGCAGGCTGGTAGTGAGCAGGCTGCTGGTGAGCAGGCTGCTGGTGAGCAGGCTGGTAGTGAGCAGGCTGCTGGTGAGCAGGCTGGTAGTGAGCAGGCTGGTAGTGAGCAGGCTGCTGTTGCGCAGGCTGCTGGTGAGCAGGCTGGTAGTGAGCAGGCTGGTAGTGAGCAGGCTGCTGGTGAGCAGGCTGGTAGTGAGCAGGTTGCTGGTGAGCAGGCTGCTGGTGAGCAGGCTGGTAGTGAGCAGGCTGCTGGTGAGCAGGCTGGTAGTGAGCAGGCTGGTAGTGAGCAGGCTGCTGGTGAGCAGGCTGCTGGTGAGCAGAATGGTAGTGAGCAGGCTGCTGGTGAGCAGGCTGGTAGTGAGCAGGCTGGTAGTGAGCAGGCTGCTGGTGAGCAGGCTGGTAGTGAGCAGGCTGCTGGTGAGCAGGCTGGTAGTCGCTTTGGTACATTTCTCAGATCAGAATTGAATTTCTCAAAACTACCTGTTCAATCTTCACATCATTGTGTCACTTGTGCACATCAATAAAGCAGTTTCTCATTTCTTTGAACAAGTTGCAAATGCTTTGGTACATTCATGCAAATGATTATTACAATTCTCTGCTCTTTCCTACATTATCAATTGCTTATCTCATGTTGATCAAAATGTATTGTAATGGGTCTCTATTGAATAGTCTCACCCACACAACATTTAGGCATTAGTTCATTGCATAAGTCTTTACATGCAAAATGATTGAACAAGTTGTCATAATATGTCAAGCATATTTCTATACATTTCCATTAGACTTTTTTTCTAAATCTTTCCTGAATTGTTAAATTGCTACCAGGTGAATCTTGACTTTCTCTAAAGAAGGGAAATGTGTGAAGTGTTAGATCAACCAACGATCAACCAGTTTACTGAAATAGCTCAAAGGTGCATCTCCTGAACCATGAACTGGCAAGTATATATATAGCTGGAGCACAACGCAATGTTACATTGTCTGACAATGGAAGGACAAGGAATTGGACAGGGTCAACAGCCAGAGAGAAGAAGAAGAGGAAGAGGAGTGAGGCTGCGTGAGAATTTGTGGCCCAACAGACAGGAACGTCAGGAGGTGTAGGGAGACTGCATTGTAATTCCTACAGCAATGCTTGTACAGTTTACCCTAAGGAGATTTTCCTATGTTCACATTTCTAGCAATGACATGGTCTGTCAACAAATTACAGTACAAACAGTCAAAGTGTAAATGTGAATCTTGTCCAGTCTCTTGCAATCAATCTCCCACATACACTAAGGTGTAACTTACAATTTACAATAATTGTCTTCAAAACATTAGCCATAGTTTACATCAGAACATCCCTCCAGAGTACACTGTTATGTTGACAACATGACTAAGCAATTTGACTGTCTTATCCGTACACAATGACACAAGGACTTGTCATTGTGATGGCACTGACATGTTCATTGACACAGATATTTACTTTTGAAAAACAAACTAAGGATTTTGAGCAAGAGACTGGCTTTTGCACGAAATCCATGTTGTTTTGCTATTTGTACGAATTGTTTTGAGAAATGCACTTACTGTTTTGCAAATTTCGATTCTGACCTGAGAAATGTACCAAAGCGACTGAGAAAAACTGTAATATGTATATTTGAGGGAAAAATGAACTTGAACTAATAATGGATGAATCCCCCAACTTCAACAGTAGTATCCATGGCTTGTGTGTAAGCACTTTGTTAGCTGCTGTCTGACAGGGGCTGCAGCTGGCGTCTGGCGGTAGGTATGTAGTCCAATGTATGCATGTCGTTAAACTAATCCCCCCACTAAACCCATTATCAAGGAATCCCAAGCAGCATCCGTCTTGGATTATTAGGGTTCACCTCTGACCCATGGTTTAGGTTTTATTGGCAGAGAGGATGAAAAGAAAAAGATAAACACTATAGTTTTTGAGAAATATTATCGACTTCTGATGGGGAACAAAGAGAAAAACAAAAGCAATGGACAATTGAACTGGAATGTCCCACAAAAACACACAAGATGTTTGTTTTAGGAATGGAAATGGTGAAACCTGTGGAAACTGTGACTCATGACCAATATGACCAGTACAACTATGCTCACTAACAACCAAGGTTGTTGTGCTGTTGTTGACTATCAGCAACTTTACAATCGATGGGGTCTAATATCTTCTTCTAGAGCCACAGGAGCTCCAACAACTCCCACAAAATCCACTCTAACCTCCACCCAGTCCTCTGTCTCTACACCACCCACCCATACGACCCTAACCTCCACCCAGTCCTCTGTCTCTACACCACCTCCCCACCCAGACGACCCTAACCTCCACCCAGTCCTCTGTCTCTACACCACCTCCCCACCAAGACGACCCTAACCTCCACCCAGTCCTCTGTCTCTACACCACCCACCCAGACGACCCTAACCTCCACCCAGTCCTCTGTCTCTACACCACCTCCCCACCCAGACGACCCTAACCTCCACCCAGTCCTCTGTCTCTACACCACCTCCCCACCCAAACGACCCTAACCTCCACCCAGTCCTCTGTCTCTACACCACCTCCCCACCCAGACGACCCTAACCTCCACCCAGTCCTCTGTCTCTACACCACCCACCCAGACGACCCTAACCTCCACCCAGTCCTCTGACTCTACACCACCTCCCCACCCAGACGACCCTAACCTCCACCCTTTCCTCTGTCTCTACACCACCTCCCCACCCAGACGACCCTAACCTCCACCCAGTCCTCTGTCTCTACACCACCTCCCCACCAAGACGACCCTAACCTCCACCCAGTCCTCTGTCTCTACACCACCCACCCAGACGACCCTAACCTCCACCCAGTCCTCTGTCTCTACACCACCTCCCCACCCAGACGACCCTAACCTCCACCCAGTCCTCTGTCTCTACACCACCCACCCAGACGACCCTAACCTCCACCCAGTCCTCTGTCTCTACACCACCTCCCCACCCAGACGACCCTAACCTCCACCCAGTCCTCTGTCTCTACACCACCTCCCCACCCAGACGACCCTAACCTCCACCCAGTCCTCTGTCTCTACACCACCTCCCCACCAAGACGACCCTAACCTCCACCCAGTCCTCTGTCTCTACACCACCCACCCAGACGACCCTAACCTCCACCCAGTCCTCTGTCTCTACACCACCTCCCCACCCAGACGACCCTTACCTCCACCCAGTCCTCTGTCTCTACACCACCTCCCCACCAAGACGACCCTAACCTCCACCCAGTCCTCTGTCTCTACACCACCCACCCAGACGACCCTAACCTCCACCCAGTCCTCTGTCTCTACACCACCTCCCCACCCAGACGACCCTAACCTCCACCCAGTCCTCTGTCTCTACACCACCTCCCCACCCAGACGACCCTAACCTCCACCCAGTCCTCTGTCTCTACACCACCTCCCCACCCAGACGACCCTAACCTCCACCCAGTCCTCTGTCTCTACACCACCTCCCCACCAAGACGACCCTAACCTCCACCCAGTCCTCTGTCTCCTCTTCATATATACATGCATATATGGTAACACAATTAATGTACATTAATTAGACATTAATTAACATTGGCTAATGCAGTTATAAGAATTAACTAATTAACTGTTAATGATGGTCTAGTAACCATTTATTAACTTATTCATTATTCTATAGCATTAGCATAGGGATAAGGATTAGGGTTTTCCCAACCCTAATTAATAAATGATTATGTTAGTTAAAATGAACCCCATTAGTAAAGATGATTAGTAAAGATGAACACCATTACTTTAGTTATCATGAACCCCACTAGTAAAGATGATTAGTAAAGATGAACACCATAACTTTAGTTAACATGAACCCCATTAGTAAAGATGATTATTAAAGATGAACACCATAACTTTAGTTATCATGAACCCCACTAGTAAAGATGATTAGTAAAGATGAACACCATAACTTTAGTTAACATGAACCCCATTAGTAAAGATGATTAGTAAAGATGAACACCATAACTTTAGTTAACATGAACCCCATTAGTAAAGATGATTAGTAAAGATGAACACCATAACTTTAGTTAACATGAACCCCAGTAGTAAAGATGATTAGTAAAGATGAACACCATTACTTTAGTTAACACGAACCCCATTAGTAAAGATGATTAGTAAAGATGAACGCCATAACTTTAGTTAACACGAACCCCATTAGTAAAGATGATTAGCAACGATGAACGCCATAACTTTAGTTAACACGAACCCCATTAGTAAAGATGATTAGTAAAGATGAACGCCATAACTTTAGTTAACACGAACCCCATTAGTAAAGATGATTAGTAAATATGAACGCCATAACTTTAGTTAACACGAACCCCATTAGTAAAGATGATTAGTAAAGATGAACGCCATAACTTTAGTTAACACGAACCCCATTAATAAAGATGATTAGTAAAGATGAACGCCATAACTTTAGTTAACACGAACCCCATTAATAAAGATGATTAGTAAAGATGAACGCCATAACTTTAGTTATCATGAACCCCATTAGTAAAGATGATTAGTAAAGATGAACGCCATAACTTTAGTTATCATGAACCCCATTAGTAAAGATGATTAGTAAAGATGAACGCCATTACTTTAGTTAACATGAACCCCATTAGTAAAGATGATTAGTAAAGATGAACGCCATAACTTTAGTTAACATGAACCCCACTAGTAAAGATGATTAGTAAAGATGAACGCCATAACTTTAGTTAACATGAACCCCACTAGTAAAGATGATTAGTAAAGATGAACGCCATAACTTTAGTCAACATGAACCCCATTATTAAAGATGATTAGTAAAGATGAACGCCATAACTTTAGTTATCATGAACCCCATTAGTAAAGATGATTAGTAAAGATGAACACCATAACTTTAGTTATCATGAACCCCATTAGTAAAGATGATTAGTAAAGATGAACGCCATAACTTTAGTTATCATGAACCCCATTAGTAAAGATGATTAGTAATGATGAACGCCATTACTTTAGTTAACATGAACCCCATTAGTAAAGATGATTAGTATAGATGAACACAATTACTGCGCCTCAATGTAAACGTGTTCATTTTAAGTGACATAATATCCGGCATTTAGGCTTTCATAATGTCGCATTTTAGAGGTAGAAGCTCTTCAACAGATAGAGGCTTTTATAGATAGATAGATAGATAGATAGATAGATAGATAGATAGATAGATAGATAGATAGATAGATAGATAGATAGACTTTATCTTCACCAGGTACAGGCTCTTCATCAGGTAGAGGCTCTTCACCAGGAAGAAGAGCTTAAAGGAAGCAAATGAAATCATGGTAGCTCCAATGTGAAATATTTGGATTACATACAATTTATTTAGTAGGCATATACAATATATGAAATGTCTTTAAAACTAATAACTCTCTCAAATTGTACAATATATAACCTTAACCTATTTGATTGGTCCATTCCTATAATGTCAAAAGAGTTTATGTTATTGTTGCAAACATCATTATATCCTCCCTGATCTGCTAAGGATGCCCCACTAACAAGGCCCTCAGATGAAGAGCACTGTAGCCGTTGTGTCTGGGGCTGGACATCTCAAACACCAGGTCAGCCTCAAGGCTGCATCGCATGCCTCATAGTTCTAGTGACTTATATTTGTCTTGATAATAGCAGGTGTATTCACAAAACTTCTAATCTATTTAAGTAACCCATGCGCAACCATGCGTATCTGGGTCCACCGCGGGGACAGGGTGGGCTGGGGCAGGGGGCGACCTTTGGGGGGGTTCCTCATGCAGGGAGTCCCACGGTAGTTGCAATCTTGCACGTTTGAGCACTTGCCGGGCGGGTGTGTACTTGCTAAACTTGGCTCCGTCTGGATAGAAGGCAAGATGTGTCAGGTGAACAAGAAGTCCCTCGGTGAATAGGGCAATCATTTTCAACGATGTTATACATTGTGTTTCAGAGATGCAGGATACAGTAAGGCATAAGGAGACCTTGATGACCAACAGACCGGGAGTTGAACCCCGCAACTGTTCTTAATCCAGCAGTTTTCCATTGTCTCTCCTTTAACAAGTGCCCCTTATGCTACAAGTTAATGCCGTAATACCTTAGACTTTCAGGCTTTTCCGAAGCTGGAGTTAGAAGTACATGCACTCACTGACCTCAACATGCATTACATACACAACATATTAATTTCCTCTTCTCCCATTGGACAAAGGACCACAACATATTAATGTAGCACACACAAACACTCCTGCGACCATAGAACTTCTAGTGGGCTCCTATCTTGAATAAAAACGATATCATTCCCATTCATACTGATCAACATACATGATAGGTGTCAGACTAAAGTCACTGATTTTCAGTTACACATTACCACTGATCCATAATCAGCATTTCCACTGGACTTTTGATTTTAGAGCTAATAAACACTTTGTTTAACAAATACAAATAACTTACTTTAACAAGAAAAATGATGATCGCTAACTAAAGCTCAGCAAGTACAAACAAGTATGCATGCATGGTATACACTCAACTAAAGTGGACTAAGTATGCAAACAAGTATTTTTGCTGAAACTCACAATTGCTCACGAGCTTTGAGTGCCTTTATGTAACAATCCTGCCAGCAGCAACAACAAACAAGTGATTTATTTAGTGCCGTAACCGACTAAGAAGTGTTGAAGGGTTCATGAAGTTCTTACAGTTTCCAGCAAATAAAGTTGATGCAACAGTTTCTTTGTAACTCCATAACCATGTCCGCCTTATTCATGCTTAGTATTAATCGGTTTTTAACATGTTCTTCACTGTAAACCCAAGCATGTGTCGACAACAAATACGAGCACATAATACTCCACACACACACACACACACACACACACACACACACACACACACACACACACACACACACACACACACACACACACACACACACACACACCATGTGTAAGAATGTTGTCAAGAATGTTGTTCATTTGTTTAAAAGCCGTCCCAGTTTCCGAGATACATTTTTTCATGATTTGCCTTGAAAGGATTTTTTCATTTTTTTATGTTATTGAAATGTGGTATCTCACTATCAAGCACTCAGACAGAGTACAGAGCACAGGAACCAGAAGTGAATCAAAGTAGATAGAGCCTTGTTGCCCTCTCTTCAAACTGACTTTGTTATCTAATGTTTCCATTAAATGTCCAGTGGGAACCTTCTGAACTGTGTTCCCATTGTGGTAGGACAGGGCCATGATCAGGACGTAGTGAAGATACAACCATCCTCTGATTGGATACCAACAAGATTATTAATACCACGCCCCACGCTCTGAATGCATCAAGTATTACATATTAGAATATAACTCAACAAACCAAGCAGCACTTAATGATGGAACGGATGTGAAGAGATTGAGTTTTGCACCAAGGTAAAGTTCATTCTCTATAATGCATTATAGCTTAAGATATGCGGAGACTCAACCTCACTTAAAAGATGAATATGACACTTTAAAAACTTTCACTCGGTCACATCTTTTTTCTGCTGAACCGGGTATGCAGACCTTCTCTGTTAACTCTGTGGTTGTTGCTCTGCAGACGCGATTACAAATACATAATCGAACAAGCAAAAAAGGCGAAGACTCCTCTGTACTCAACGGCACTTTACCAAGTCATTTTAATAATTAGGTAGAACGAGAGATCCCATCACTCATCTAGCAATAGAGGTCATCTCATTATAAGCTGTAGACCCAGCGTCTGGGAGATGTCTGGGATTATGACTCCATTAATGACTCCATTAATGCTGTCTATGTCATTCTCAATGTCGTTTTTTTTGAGCTGAGCTGCTGGCTCAGCCTGGCTCCGCCTCTTCCGCTACGTAGCGAACATGGCTGAAAGTTCCACCCTCGTTTTGAACATTTTGAGGGCACCATCCGGGTCCCTTCAGTACACTTCTTTTCACCCTTTATTAATTTATGCATTATTCTATAGCATCGTAATTGGAACGCCCTACGTACTCAAACTAAGTATAGTAAGTACGGGAAGTATGGATATCGGAACACGCCACAGGTTAAGGGGAGCAGTGCGCTGGTAGCAGAGTGGTCTTAGACCAGGTTAAAGTTCCCGTCCTCCTCACCTCACATATCACTCTTACTCTCACTCTCCCCATCCTCCTCACCTCACCTCACGTATCACTCTCACTCTCTCTATCCTCCTTACCTCACGTATCACTCAAACACGCACCAGAGAGGGTTTGACACCATACATGGTGTCTTATTACACCATGGCCAAACTGGTTTCTTTAATAACAGCTCCAACACAAACACTTTGTGAGCCCAGGAGACACGTACTCCACCCGCTTTGTTGATGCTATTAAAGCAGCTATTACAGCTCATCATTACCGTCCACATTAAGAACCATTAGACGTTGTTAGACACGTAGTACCAGAGGCCAATGACCCAACTCTGTTTAACAACATGATATCATTCCTGTGAACTGGCTGCTTGGTGCTTGGTCAGTTTCTCTCTCACACACACACACAGACACACACACACACACACACACACACACACACACACATACACACACACACACACACACACACACACACACACACACACACACACACACACACACACACACACACACACACGCTCCATGATGTCCATTTCCCACTCACAAGCTGTTAAGAATTATAAATCTACAATTTACATTTAAAAACCAGTCCAAGATCCAGTCCACAGTGTGCTACGGCCAATGACGTGGCTGTCCTCTATACTCCTGAAAAACAAATCAGCAAAACCAAACCCACAAACCAATCGCCGATCATCCAATTAACCCTCACAAAGACACACCCAACTAAACACATTAATAAAGCAGGCCCCACGGAGGTCCAAACATACCACTGCACACGACCAACGCTGTGTGCCCACACTCACTCACAGGTACGTTCGCCATCGTCTACCGTGGCCTTTCTGCCTCACTCTCTCAGTCCATAGCAGCGGGGTGAGGGTTGGTAACCATGACCACGCATGATTTAGATGCATGATTAAAAGTTTACACCTTTCAAAGAAAGATGTTTTGTGTCTTTATCCAAGCTGTCGAGCTAGCTTAGATTGCTGGTGCACACACAAGCAATATGAAGTATAGCAGTATAAATATCACACACACACATAAGCACACACACACGCACACACACTCGCATACGGACACACAAACACACATGAATTCACATACACACACACAAAACACAGGAACACACACACACACAAACATACATTGACACACACACACACACATACACATCTGAACAGCATAAAATGTCTTTATTTAAATGTCAATTATTTATCATAATCTACACACTGATTAATGAATTTTATACAGGTGGTGTAGCATTCATGTCATTTCAGAAATATATTCATTTATTATTTAAAAAGTTGATACAGTATATGTATATTTTATACTATATGATGAAAAACAAACAAACAACCTTGAAGCATGATTTCAGATGTTTCTATCTGCATTTCGACAAATGAATTCTCATGAATGTAGGGAGTACACACACAAACACATGCACACATTCAAACTCATGATGCATGGGTGTGAGTTTTTCATAGTTGTTTCAAAATGACTTCAGCACTTCAGTGAAATAACTACCTGATTAATGGTTGCTAATTTGTCTAAATGTTTATCAAAGATGCATGATCTTCTACCACATGCTGTGCCAGAATACCGTCTGTATAAAAGTTAATTATTTCAGGTACAGCAATGGACTGTTTTTGTCCAAACAGCATGCAACTTACTGAATTATTGTTTAGAACTTGGAAGTTCCCTCTACTCTGTTTCCAGAGAGTGTGTGTGTGTGTGTGTTTCTGTGTGTGTGTGTGTTTGTTTGTGTGTATGTGTGTGTTTCTGTGTGTGTGTGTGTGTGTGTGTGTGTGTGTGTGTGCTCAGAGTGTGTTTGTTGATCTATTAAATGCATTGTCCAGGTTTATTACCATTTACAACTGCACTATATTGCGGAGGATTAAAACAAATGACTAAACGTTATAACTTCCATTAAACCCAGATCCTTATACAATGGCATCGTAGCGCTATTGTTAGAAAGAAACACCAATCCTGCATCCATGGCAACGGAAACTGGGCAAACCTTGTCATTGGTTCAAAACATTTACTGGAAGCTCGGACCCAATGTTCCACTTTGTACCGAGTTCAGCAGAGAAAACCATCATTGATCAAAACCGCTGTACTGGTGTACTGGGACCAGGACACTACTGGGACCAGGACTCTACTGGGACCAGGACACTACTGGGACCAGGACTCTACTGGGACCAGGACTCTACTGGGACCAGGACACTATTGGGACCGGGCCTCTACTGGGACCAGGACTCTACTGGGACCAGGACATTACTGGGACCAGGACTCTACTGGGACCAGGACACTACTGGGACCAGGACACTACTGGGACCAGGCCTCTGCTGGGACCAGGCCTCTACTGGGACCAAGCCTCTACTGGGACAAGGGCTCAACTGGGACCAGGAATCTACTGGGACCAGGACTCTACTGGGTCCAGGACTCTACTGGGACCAGGCCTCTACTGAGACCAGGACTCTACTGGGACCAGGACTCTACTGGGACCAGGCCTCTACTGGGACCAGGCCTCTACTGGGACCAGGACTCTACTGGGACCAGGGCATTACTGGGACCAGGACTCTACTGGGACCAGGACACTACTGGGACCAGGACACTACTGGGACTAGGCCTCTACTGGGACCAGGCTCTACTGGGACCAGGACACTACTGGGACCAGGACTCTACTGGGACCAGGACTCTACTGGGACCAGGACTCTACTGGGACCAGGCCTCTACTGGGACCAGGACTCTACTGGGACCAGGACTCTACTGGGACCAGGACACTACTGGGACCAGGACACTACTGGGACCAGGCCTCTACTGGGACCAGGCCTCTACTACTGGGACCAGGACTCTACTGGGACCAGGACACTACTGGGACCAGGACTCTACTGGGACCAGGCCTCTACTGGGACCAGGCCTCTACTGGGACCAGGACATTACTGGGACCAGGCCTCTACTGGGACCAGGACTCTACTGGGACCAGGCCTCTACTGGGACCAGGCCTCTACTGGGACCAGGACATTACTGGGACCAGGCCTCTACTGGGACCAGGACTCTACTGGGACCAGGCCACTACTGGGACCAGGCCTCTACTGGGACCAGGCCTCTACTGGGACCAGGCCTCTACTGGGACCAGGCCTCTACTGCGCTCCGGTCTCCATGCAGACCACTGTGACACTGGACAGATCAGAGGCTGCACCAGTTCTTAATCAAGCTGTCCATTCCTTTCCCAGTTCTTAATGCCCACTCTGCGGTCCGAACTGAATGGAGAAGACAGGTCGATAATGGTGCGAGTGGAGATTTGGTGGGTATATTACAGGACTTCGTAAAGGAAGATCTAAATATTTTTAATGTTAGCTTCAGGCTGTGTTCAGGCTGAATTGTAGGAATAATAAAAACAATAATAATAATCATTATTATTATACTAGTGTTGTGAGGTCCTGCTGTTCTGTGTGACACATTTAATTGGCACGTCTGGATAGGGCCCCGACTCAGGCAAAATGCTTATTAACTTCCAGTTACTTTTTTTTGTGTGTGTGTGGTGTGTGTGCGTGTGTGTGTGTGTGTGTGTGTGTATGTGTTCGGTGTGGGGGGGGGGGTTATGTGTGTCTATGTGTTTGTGTGTGTGTGTATATCTATGCGTCTATATGCACACATGCATCTATAAAGTGATCCTAAGGATTGTTGAGCTGATTTGATTGGTGCTTCATCCATCGAGGTTCAGTCCTAAACAACGCGCAGCTTGGCTTGATTACACTATCATATAAATACAAGCTAAGAGGACAGAGAAAAGACCACGATCAAAGTTGGCGGCAAGTGGCTTAGTAGGTTGAGCGGGTTGGCTTGGCTTTCAAGGGGTCCCCGAGCAATGCACCTCACCCTGACTGCTTCCGACGAGCTGGCTGTCGCCTTAAGTGCCTGACTCCGCTGGCGGTTTTCAAAATGTGTGGATGAATGTGTGAATGTGAGGCAATATCGTAAAGCACTTCGAGTGGCGGTTAGAAAAGTGCTATATAAACGCAGTCCACTTACCATTTAGCAGAAACATTGAGACAACATTGGCAGAGTGCGGTTGTCTGCCTATGAGTTTCATGTGCCCTCATGCTCAAGCTCCTCTACTACATTTAACTACCTGCTAGACTGTGGATTTTCGGCCGTCATCAGAGCGATGATTCTCTGCTTTTGTCCTCACATCAAAGAAGCTGCTATGAATGGATGCTTTTCATCAGCCCGGCCACTGGCACACAACTCAACCCTCCACATGGCACCATGCTCACTTTACACAATTGCTTTTTCCGATGATTAACTTTTATCTCTTGGCTATTGCTTAATCTGCTGAAGGGCTGTTATGTCTGAGATAGCTGTCTTCTGGAATACGATCAGCCAGCCAGCGCTGGTCTCTTCCAATCATGACGTCAGTGGGTGCCATAAAGGCCCTTCCATTCTGCCATTAGAGAGCAGAATGCAGCGCTTTGGTCAGTAGATCAAACGGAACAGAAAACAGAGAACATGCACACACGCGCACACGCAGGCCTTTACACCCTCACACACACGCACGCACACACCCAGGCATGTACACTCTAACACAAACACACACACACAGGAGTGGGGGGACTCTCACGCAAGTCTGGGGCAATCAGTTGATTACTTCGGACCATCACAGTTCCTCTATTAGAAGCAATCTGTTGTAATGGTGCAGACTATGTGTTTGTGTGTGCGCGTGATTCGTGCACCTGCAGGGATGCATCTCTGAGTGTATAGCTCTCCCTGTGTATATAGCATGTTCCTCATGTTCCTTCCCTCATGACTTTATTGGTGGCAGACCAATGGGTGGGGAAGGGGGGGGGGGGGGGTGAGGGGTGAGGTGGGGGGAGGAGGAGGGGTTTGGAAGGGGGGGTGAGGCGGGAGGAGGGGGGAGGAGATAGGGGAGCGCGATGGGGAATCGGGAGCCACTTTGACCCAGTACCTTGAATCCTGACTGCTCTTCATGGGTAAGGTCTCAGGGCACAAACAAGGAAGTTCCACCTCAAAGCTTTTGTGACTCGCAGTCAGATTTTAGATTTGTGTCAGACACACGCAGACAGACACACACAAACACACACACACCACCCCCACGCACACATGCAGACACTCACTCCCCCCCCAAACACACACACACCCACGCACACACACGCATACACACACACACACATACTCACACACACATACACACACAAACACACAAACACACACACACACACACACACACACACATACAGACACACACACTTACACACACACAAACACACACACAGACACGCACACACACAAACATAGACACACATATACACACACACACATTCCGATTCGGCGTCATGGCTCCTGCAATACACATCCCTCTACAAGCCTTAAGAAGTGGCTTTTCTTTTAAGTGATTTGCCGTTCCCAGTGTTTTCATAAAATGCATTCAGCATGAAGTAGAATATAAAATAAAGATTGCCTCTTTAACACTAAGTGGTTTAGGGATGGGCCAGGTCCAGGCTAGTAGTGTGGGCCGGGTCCAAGCTAGTAGTGTGGTCGGTGATCAAGAATTCACAGGAAACAGCGATGATAGAGACTCTGCTTTCTCACTGAGGACAACCAATGCCCTGGTTGTTAACTTGGAATTCAGGCTTTTATTCTGCACATCATCTAACATCTTCAGGTTACTTAGTGTGGGGTCTCTCTATTTTTCACTGTCTCTCTCTCTCTGGGATATGATTTGACAGTGATACATTGATTGTTACAGTTGAATATTATTTTCGAAGTGGTGGAGGTGAGTCAGATACAGAGAGACTGCTGATTATGGTAAAGATCAGTGAGAGGGAAAAGGCCGACAAGTTTATACCCAGCTCTAATTGCTGTTGTTATAAAACAGGGAGGTCTGAAATTCATCAAACAACACACACGTACACAAACGCACACACATACACACAAAGGCATACACAAATACACACACAAACACATGTCTGTACGATGTTTGTGTATTGTTATTAGGCACGTGAATATTCACTATGTTGACCACAATAAAACCAATCCAGTCGTTAAAAACAAACTGCTTGAAAGACCTGCCAAGTTGGCGTTAAGAGAAACAGTGGCAGTGAGGAATGGTGAGGGGAACAGCAAAGGGAGCAGTTCAGGGAACAGTGAAGGGAACAGTCAAGGGTACAGTGAAGGGAACAGTTCAGGGAACAGTCAAGGGAACAGTCAAGGGAACATTCAAGGTAACAGTGAAGGGAACAGTCAAGGGAGCAGTCAAGGGAACAGAAAGGGAACAGCCAAGGGAACAGTCAAGGGAACAGCCAAGGGAACAGTAAAGGGAACAGTCAAAGGAACAGTCAAGGGAACAGTCAAGGGAACATTCAAGGTAACAGTGAAGGGAACAGTCAAGGGAACAGTCAAGTGAACAGAAAGGGAACAGCCAAGGGAACAGTCAAGGGAACAGTCAAAGGAACAGTCAAGGGAACAGTCAAGGGAACATTCAAGGTAACAGTGAAGGGAACAGTTAAGGGAACAGTCAAGGGAACAGTCAAGGGAACAGTCAAGGGAACATTCAAGGTAACAGTGAAGGGAACAGTCAAGGGAACAGTCAAGGGAACAGAGAGGGAACAGCCAAGGGAACAGTCAAGGGAACAGTCAAGGGAACAATCAAGGGAACATTCAAGGTAACAGTGAAGGGAACAGTCAATGGAACAGTCAAGGGAACAGTCAAGGGAACAGTCAAGGGAACATTCAAGGTAACAGTGAAGGGAACAGTCAAGGGAACAGTCAAGGGAACAGTGAAGGGAACAGTGAAGGGAACAGTCAAGGGAACAGTCAAGGGAACAGTGAAGGGAACAGTGAAGGGAACAGTCAAGGGAACAGTGAAGGGAACAGTGAAGGGAACAGTCAAGGGAACAGTCAAGTGAACAGTGAAGGGAACAGTCAAGGGAACAGTGAAGGGAACAGTCAAGGGAACAGTC